>NW_017306391.1:241428-246164 GCF_000935625.1 Nanorana parkeri
ATATATATATCATACAATAATGCCTTGTAACCACAAAATATAACATTTTCTGTTCTCCTAAAAAAAATGGTTAGCTATGAACTTGGTTGTTTATTTTCTAGAGCAGACTATCAAGCAATGTATTATGTAAAGGAATCATCTCCGGCAATTTCTAAATTGATAGGACTACATGGGTGATTTTTTTTTTTTATTGCTTCTCATCTAGACACTTAACTCCTTGTTGACGACTGCTTTATTTGCAGTGCATGGAATTTAGCTGAGGCAGTTGTCAACAAGGAGTTAAGTCTCTTGCTAACAAGCGATAAAATCACCCTTGCAGCCCTAGTCTATAAGTATGTGCTTAATTTGGGGTAATTAATGTGTCTGTTACTTTCTTTTAGATCTGTAAATAATTGTACATGCGTTTTTTTAAACGATTAGACATTTTCTTTATTATATTAATACAAATGAACAGGTCAGGGGTGAGGAAGGGTTAAAAGGTTTAAAATAAAAGCAAAACATAATGTAATTAACATTTAGAACATTGATTGTTATATTAGTAGGTAAATCTCAATTAATACATGATGTCATATGGTTTATGTTAACCATATTGTCTTTCACTATCATGCTTACCAGAAAAGTAGACTGCTTTATTTTAATGAACAGCCATTAAACCGAAATCATTTCTCTTGTTTTTTTTATTTAATGTTTACAAAAACTAATCTTAGAATATGAGTTGGTGTGTTTGTGTGTGTGTGTGTGTGTGTGTGTGTGTAATATATATTTTGCAGCTTACCAATCCTTAAATGAGCTGCCTACATTAGTTTTCTATTGTCCTTATTTTTCACCTAGTTATCCAGCCAGTAACACACTTCCTGTCTTAAGGAGCCTTCACTTAATGGAGGAGCAACGTAGCATAGGGCAGTATTAAATGGACTAGCAGATTTAGATGGAACTTAACACTTTGTAAGCAGTTACAGCACCAATTTATTTTTCCGTATGGGCTAAATGAATAATAGCTGACCATTGTAAGCACCCCTGTCAGTGTTAAATGGTTTGTCTTCGCCCTCTATCTGACACTTTTGCTGGACATTGTGGTCTGTTTAAAGAAAGGTTAAAAATAACAGAGTTACTGGCTGGATCACCAGGTGAAAATAAAAGGGGGGAAAAGCCTAAAAATGAATGCAGTCACTACATTTAAGCATTAGTGAGCTGTAATATATTACATTTTTGTTCTTGGGTTGTTCTAGATACCACTAGGGAACATAGTGATGGCAAACTGTAAACCATGTATATGTCTATTTCTGCTTAAAAGGTCATCTTTATTACATCTGAGACCAAACAAAAAGACATTGAAGAATGCACCATCCAAGTCTCAAACAGGAGCTTTATAAATCTACATCTGTGTAATAGAACTATACATGCCTATACAATGAGATTGTTCAGATGTTACCTGTATTTTGTTCCAAGAGCACAGATTGTAACATAAAGACATAGCTTGTAAATAAAATATAGCCTCATGCATTGCTAGTACCATAAAACACCTGCAGCACAGGTCTCAACACTACCCTTGTTTGTCCTATGAAGCCCAAGTTCACCTCCAAATATTTCTCTCTCTCTGACATGTCTACTCCAATTGTAACTTTCCTTACGAGCATCTCTAAAAGTCAAAACAAAAAATGTAATATATAGCAACTTACCAGCCCTCAGCTGTGGTGGCTTCTTTTGATTGATTTTTTCCCCTCTAGTGATTCTGCCAATATCACACTTCCTTCCTTAGGGTGACAACAGTTACTGTACTGTATCCATGGAGGAGCAGCATTGTCACACCACGCTGTTCCCTCTTTTTATAGTGGCTTACTGGGTAGCACTTCTGCCGTGACATGCTGGCAGGTTAATTGGCTCCTGTCTAAATCAGCCCTTGTACGTGTGCATGTGAGATATGTGATTGTACAGTATGTAAAGCACTGCTTAAAACGTCTGCACTATATAAATACCTGTAATAATAATTTAAACTACAAATACATTTCCCTTTTCTCATATCCTTTAAGTAGAGGGGAGGTGTTCATTATTTGAGATTTCAGTTCGGGCAGTATCAACATGTATTTTAAGGTACTTGCTAAAAATGTTTGTAGCCTGAAAAAAAGAAAACTATTTCAGGCACCACATCTAAGGACTGGTAAGCTGCAATGTATCATTTTCACTTTAATGATGTCTCATCACCTTTATTCTGCTGTGTTCTGCTTACACGCTTTGTAAATCCAGTACTAGCAATTCCCGACCTCAGCCAAGGTGACCTGAGTCCACACCTCCCAATTATTGAGTTACAAAGAATCATTTACAATATTGCTATTGTGATGGAGTGTGTTTAGAAAGGACTCAGATATATGTACTAAATAAATATTTATTTGAATTATTATAAAAAATCCCATAGTTCAATATAAAACAATCCACTTGTAGTGACATTCATGTAGTTCTCCAAATGTCAGAATGCTGTCTCTAACGGCTATTGCTGATTCATATACTTATAATCCATATTACAAAATTGTACATTCATATAACTTTTACATATTCCATATAGTTCTTAACAAGTATATCATTATTTGGTGAGTCCCCTACGCGTTACGCCCACAACGGCTTCTTCAGGGGGGTATGTTTGTTTTGTTTGTTTGTATCTATCGATTTTCAGCAATAATCTGTCTTTTTGAAGAAAAACACACATATAATACAATATAAGTCAGTATTCAGCCATGACATCAAAAATCAGCATATAATATATTGTATCTCAAAAATCTTCAATTATTTCTATTTTCTACTTGTACATACAGTTCCTTATTTACCAATAATCAATATAATATATTCGTTATTCTTCATTTGTCAATAGTAAGTTCACATTGATATTTAAATATGGGATATCTTGTTTACATAGATTTTTTGTCCATCAACACTTATTCATCCATAGTGCATATATTTGATCATTTTACCATTAGATTATTCAGTATATATACAGAAATATTTCATCATTTTTCCTTTTTTCCCAATTATATACGTTTTAGTTATAATTCTTGGTCTAGATATGCAACAAGGTATTTCTACATCATACATGTGGATAGTTAATTATTTTACCTTTCTTTCTATTCGACTATTCGTCCCGAGATTGCATGATCTTGGAGAGGTCTTACTCTCAGGGTGATGGGGAATCCCTCATCAGCTCTATAGAGTGTCACACGGCGGAGCCAGAGACACATAAGGAGTCCAGTGCAGCTTCACAGTGCTAAAAAGTGATTAGAGTGCTTAGTCTAGGTTAAATGTTAGCTTTCCTTTTGTGTGTAGTTATTTCAGTTTTCCTGTGTATTTAGTAGTACCTTTCCTCTATTCCTAATTAAACTTCATATGGTTAGCACCTACACTCTTAGGTCCCTGTTATGCCAAGGCGGTCTCACATACCCTGTGTGTATATACAAGTGTCTTAATTACAAAGTTCCATCAGGTGTTCAGTGACTCCCCTACTTCTTCCATATATCGGTATTTTAACCCAGTGTTTACCACATATTTTAAATTAGTTTTCATGTGTTGTACCCCAGCCCTTTATCATTCCCGTATTTATAGTTTGTGCATAGCCACAGTATATTGGCTCTATATATGTATTTTAATTTCTCAGATAAAACTTTCACTCCATAGCATCAAAGTCTATTTGTATTATCTAAATGCTTCTGTGAATCCACATCGCATAAAACGAAAAAATGTAAATGATTCTTTGTAACTGCTTACACGCTTATTTTACTTGTCCCCATGAATGGCTTGGATGCAGACTTGCCCAGAAGGAAAATTTTGAATCGATTGTAACTGCCAGTAATGCATGGCGCAGCTCTCAGTGTCCTCAGAGAAGCAGTGCATGCAAGGATGTTCACATGGTACAAGAATGAGAGAAACCATACAGAAAGAATGCTATCAGGCGTTAAATGGATGAAAACCTGGAGAAGTGTATGTGTATTATTTATGTGTATTTAAAACACACGTGAGTGTGGAAAGCACAAAGATTTATTTCCCGGATTTCCAAAATTCTACTTTAAAATGACCACAGTGGTAACTTGTGTTGCTTAACATCTTAAATCAGATTCACAAACATATAAGTAGAGTAATAAGCCATATTTTTATCACACACGGAGTATATTTTCTGTCTCAGTATTATCCTAGTAAACAAGTAAGTAAATGTATATAATAGATATGACCATGGCCTTAGCACACATGGAGTATATTTTCATTTTTAGTATTATCCTAGTAAGTGTATATAATAGATATGACCATGTCCTTAGCACACATGGAGTATATTTTAATTTTTAGTATTATCCTAGTAAGTGTATATAATAGATATGACCATGTCCTTAGCACACATGGAGTATATTTTCTTTTTTAGTATTATCCTAGTAAGTAAATAAGTGTATTCAATAGATATGACCATGTCCTTAGCACACATGGAGTATATTTTCTTTTTTAGTATTATCCTAGTAAATAGGTGTATATAATAGATATGACCATATCCTAAGCACACACGGAGTATATTTTCCTTTTTAGTATTATCGTAGTAAGTGTATATAATAGATATGACCATGTCCTTAGCAAAAATAGATACAGTATTCTAGCTGCAAACTAATGTGAAAATAAAAAAGTTATCAATCTAGTATAGATCTAGACACATTGTTTATAAAATGTGTAAAATGTCTTTAGGAAAAAAAACACTGAAAAAAACACATGCC
>NW_017306391.1:246259-273153 GCF_000935625.1 Nanorana parkeri
CTAAAAATTGATGAAATTCCCTATCTAGGCATGCAGCCTGGGTGCTATTGAAAGGGGGGGTAGGGCAGTGAGTCTGTGCCCTCCTCCAGAACCAGGCCACATGCTCTCAACATTATGAGGGTACTTTGCAAGGAAGGAGGGCAGCAAAGCCTCTCCCCACCCCTTGCAAGGCACCTCATCCCCACATCCTGTTTCCCTAAAGGGATGCGGGGGCCTGTGGGTGAAGCAACATATCAGTGTCTGGAAGCCTCCTTTCTAAAGGGGTGGCCCTATATATCTGCCCCCCCCTTTGGTGAATGAGTACAGGGTACATAGTAAATAAGGACACCCATACCATGAAAAAGTCCTTCATTAGAACAAGGAAAAATGTAAACAATGTCCATGATGTACATCCATTGTCAAATTGTCAATCACATTCTCCAGTGATGTAGAGCTACATCAATCACAACCGACAAAGTTAAACCGCCACTGCTCTCTAACAAATGGCAGTTTCTGGTCGGCTTCTGTATGTCAACAAATAGGCTGGGAATACTGAGCGACACCACTGACATCACCCGGGATCCGTGGCCCATTTGTTTACAAACAGACATTTCCATGTGTGAAAATGATGTTGCACGCTCCCTTAACCACTCTTTAACAATTTGAGCCCAATGAATCCTGACATTGTCATCTTGAAATATGCCCATGCCATCAGGGAAGAAAAAAATCCATTGATAGAAAAACCTGGTCGTTCAGTATATTCAGGTAGGCAGCTGACCCTTTTTGGGGACGTAATGTTGCTGAACTTAGACATGACCTACTGAGGTAACCCCAGCCCAGATCATAACACTTCCCAAAATCCAGTTGGTATTTTTTTTAACCAGGCAGTGTGTGTGTGTATATATTTTCTTTTTTTTTTCCTTAATTTTTTTAAAAGAAATAAGACTTGGAGGGAGTACAATGTTATTCACATACTTTTACTTTAGCTGTGTGTAAAATATTTATTGTGCACTCTCATTTGTTAGAAAAATGTCAGTGTGTACAGTTCAAGCCTTTTTCCCTGTACTTGAAATATAAATCTTCATCGTAATAAAATATAATATTTCAGATAAGAAAAGTGTGTATGTTTGAACTGTTTGCTTTTGATCTATACATTAAGTATATATTCTGCAGTTATAGAGCCCTCTAAATTTCCAACCCGGGTCATATTTGTCCTGTTAATCCAAAGGTTCTTTTCAATGCAGTATTTCTTGGAAAGAAATGGTTAAATATTAGGGTGAATTTATATAGCCCAAGTTCCCCTCTTCTTCCCAGTAAGCACGGAAATGTCAATATTATAGTGATTATGCTGGTGATACTTTATTGATGATAGATAAGAGAAGAGGCAACTGGATGCAAAAAAAAAGTATCAATAATTCACCATCTGCATTTTTCTTCCACTACAGTTGCTTGGAGCGATTGATTAGAAATTTGAGCAGTAGACAATCAATGGCAAGACACGAATGTTACCAATGCAGAAAACCTAATTAACCTGATGATCAAGAGACCCATAGTTACAACAGCGTCACTTCTATTGACCTCTTTGTGCCGTATAAGCATGGCTGAGGAATAATAACTCGTCCTCTGGTTACTTTTTGCCATCAAATATTAATACATGGAAAGAACACCTTCCATTGTGCAGAGAGTTTAAGGGTTTTCGATCCGATACCAGCCATTGTGTGCATTAGAACAACAGGGTTTACACTGTGCTCAATGTAATAGGGGATCCTCATGATTTTTGGGGGAACACCACTTGATTCTGGCATCTGTAGAATTAGGTAAGTTAATTAAGTGACACAGGTTGAAGGTCATGAGTTCACCGCTGTTTACTGTCAGTCTTGTTAGATGTTATATATGGCTAGCTTTAGCAGAAGACAGTCAGCAAAGCACAAATGTTGACTAGAATTCTGTCTTCTTCTTCTAGGTGTACAACAAGATGATTAGACCATTAAAGAAGGTGCCCCAGGATCCAGGTCAGTTACGTGTTTATATCAGATTTAAAACCTTTTTACACCATAGGCTCAATTCAAAAAGCCAACACACTAGGATAGGATTCCTACGTTCAAAAAAGTGACAGTTATTTTCAGCTGAGTAAAATGAGATTTGAAAATGACAGTCACATGGCTGAAAAAAAGAGCACCCTAGACTTGTGTTATAGCTTTGTGAATTGAACTTCATACCTGTCATTTAGCACTGAACAAATAAATTATGATCTGATGCAAGTTTGTATATATGTAGGCACAAAAAAATGTGCATTTCTGTTAATGTGTTGCACAAAGTAGATAGGCATTTGAGAGAGTTGACTTGATGATGCAAATGTGCAGAAAAATGAATGCTACATGCAATTCTGTGTCTTCCCATTCATTTCTAAAGGCTTGTTTAACTGATGTTAAAGCACACTGATCTGTAATGCATAGTTGTGAACTAGCTGCATAGTAGTAAATGGAATGTCTGCTTGAAAAGGTTTTTAATGCAGTAAAACACATTTTGCAGAAAAATGGGTATGATACCGCCCTTGGGTAGCTCAACTTCCTGAGATCAAGTGCCTTGCTTAGAACACTCAGGGGCAAATATATAAAGCTGTAAATCTGGCATTCACCAAACATTCACTGCAGGTAATTTTTTTCTTGTGCATGTGTTTTAAATAACAATGATTGATTCACTACCAGTAAATGTTTTAGTGAAAGTCACATTTAATGCTTTATAAATATGCCTCTTATTTGTATTGTGCAGATTTACTCCTAGTATTTAGTACTACAATTGTGCCTATGACTATAAACAGTAGTGCACTGCTTCAAATTTGTGGCGTCGCATATAGTTGCTACAATTTGTTCCACTATTTTTGAGAATGGAAAACATATTTATTTCAGCACTTGTTAGAAATTTGCTTATTTAATAATTTTTTAAAAAGTGACAACATAATCATACATTTAAGATTGTGCAGCTAACAATATATGTGTGGCTTAAGCCAAAAAAATGTATGTATTTCTTTTTTACATCATATCTTTGCTGCAGTCCCTATTGTAAAGCCATAGCACATTGGGCACTAAAAAAATATTTATATGATAATAGTGGTTAATCTCAGCTTGATGTTGTGGGAATATTTCACTATTCCTTCATATTACTATTTGGTTTAAAAAAAGTTGACTGCTCAATAAGTCTAGGTGTGGCTTAATAAACTGTAATACTAAACTTATTCCAAACTCTGGCAGGCTTCCGGCGCTCTCCTCTTCTCCCCGCAACTCTGTGTTGTAAACAAGCCCTTGACATCATCGCATACAAGGCAGGACTACTGGTCCTGTATTATATGTGCTGATATCAGAGTGCTAATGCCAGTCGGAGAGACAAAGAGGGGAATGGTTGCACAGTGTGGTGGTGACCTGCCAGAGCAAGGAATAAGGTAAGTATTGAGGCTTATTCCTCTACCCCTAGACTTAGCGAGCAGTTAACCCATGCAGTGCAAGGGTATTTTTTTGCCAAAAAATAGTTCAGGTTTAAACCACCTAATTTGTTAATTTGAGAATTATGGGAGAGTGAAATACACTCTTCCCCATAATTAGAGCCGATATGTAACACTAAAGCTGTCGCATGTCTACTCTATTGACCGGGAACCGAGCGATCACATTCTGCTGTCAACTAGGTGGTGGGGAGGATCCCGACAATATTGTTGGGATCCGCCCCGGCTGCAACGTGGTTCAGCATATAGCGGGCAATATATGCTGAGTTTTGGGTCACAGAAGGACATCGTATACACTGAGTGGCCAGGTTATTATGACCACCCCATCAGTACTTCGTTGGGCCACGAGATGACTACACAAGATGACTTCGTTGGGCCACCTCGTGACTCTACGAGATGATGAAAGGAATCTGACACTGCACTGTTGCCCTTCTGTTGTCTTGTACCAGTCTTGCCACTCTCCGTTCTACCCTAACATTGACTAGTCGCTGACGGCCACAATTCGCACGTTCAGACCCAGATTTTCGGCTGACAGTTCAGTCTTTAAACACTTTAACAACAGCTGCTCTTGAACATTTAACAAATTCTGCTGTTTTGCTGATACTCGCTCCATGGCTCCGAGCGCCAACAATCATCCCACGTTCAAAGGCTGTTAAATCGCGTTGTTTCCCCATATCTTCAGAAAAAAATCACTTCTACTGTCGTGATAAACAATCTGCTTCCCTATTTATAGTGGTCTGGCCCTCTAGCAACTTCAGCGCAAAATTATAGCTAATTATAGCTAATTTGCCTACAAACGTCAGGTGGTCATAATAATCTGGCCACTCAGTGTATGCCCTCCTGTGATCCTAAAGTGTACTATGGCCAGAAAAGGTTGGCCCATAGTTCTCTTTTAAGGCAGGACAACAACATAAGTATTGAGCAACTTCCTTCAGTACATATGTCACTATTATGTTTGGAGCAGGACAGAATTTGATCTCCTGCTAAGTATTAAAGTGTTTGTAAACCCTAACAATGAACTTCTCCTATTTGCTCCCTTTTGGTCTGTTACCAAAAAAATACAGTACAATTGACAACATTTTGTTGTATCTACAACTGCTCCTAGTTCTCATCTTGGACTACAGAATAATTACCCTATATAATGTGGACAGAAGGAGTAGATGAGTAATTAAGGGGCAGGGCTGACAACACTCAGTCCACAAAAAAAGCTGGATGTTGTTAGCTATTAGCCCACAACAGGACTTAGGAGTGTGTTTCTGGCATATCAGGTATCTGGTATATTTCTTTACTTGTGTACCATCCTTAAAAGGATAAAACACGTTCAAATGTGCATGCAGTGCAAATTATGTGCTGCATATGTTATTTATTGATCTTGCCTTGACTGCTGGTCAGGATTAAGGATAAATTAAATTGCTTTTAATGCAAAATTATACATTTCCCAATTGTGCTATTCTTATTGCATACCGGGGGGACCTTATTCAGTAATTCAACCTCCTCAGTGAAGCTCATGAATTCTCCATTTATGCTTACAAATAATCTACTAGAAAACAGATTATACAGCATTTTTTGTGTTTTGATCCCCTTAATGGTTCATGCTTTGCCCAAAGCTGGACTGTAAGCAAATAAATGTGTGTGCAACTTATCAGGATGGCTTTCCCAACTGCAGCAGACACATATCTCCTTGCTGCTGCTGACTGCAATATTTACATACTTCATTGACATCTTCCAGTCCTCATACACATCTATGGGGCTTTCTCCCAAGGCAGCATATGCTCTGGAGACTATCCATTAGTAGTATATGGGGTTTAACTGTGCAGGCACAGCCATTGTACAGAAAATATTGCTGAAGGGCATAAACCCCTAGTGCCCAACCTGCGGCCCTTTGCTACTTAGTGTGCAGATCTCAAGTTCCTCTGATATTTTAAAACACTGAGAGAAATATAAAATGTGGCACAAGTAATTTTAAGGTGGCAGTAGTGAGCACAAATATGGAAGCATTGGTCCTTGAGCACTCCAGTCTCTGACTGTCTTCTGAAGCATGTACCCAATCAAAGGATGATTTGAGGCTGTAGAGCCTCAAATCATCTCTGAATTTGTGCTGACACTGGATTTGTATTTTTTTTATAATTGGCATGCTGCATTTGTTTTGAGTTTTTGCATCTGATGGTAGTCATGTACATTACTGGGGCTCATTTGCATTCCCCCCCAACTTTCTGAGATGAAAAAGAGGGGCACCTTCCAGCACAACCTATTTATGCAATGGACATACCCCTGCCATGCCCCCATTTATTTGAACCATTAAGAATATATTTGCCATAAATAATTGGTTGAACCCAGAGTTGTTTTTTTCCCACCATTACTTTTCCTTTAAATTGGCTTTTCAAAATAGCAAACAAGATAATGAGGCGATGAGATAAGGGTTTTAGTGCAGAATAACACTTTTGGTAGTTAAAAAGCACCTTATTGTAGATATCTGTACATCAGACCAAATCGAGGCATAACTGTGAAGGAAAGAAGGTTAGAGGGATTTGTTTCCAAATGAGGGACAGTTGGCAAGTGTGCATTTGTAAATCGTTTTTAAGCCAACAGAGACAATAAAGCAATGGTGATAACGCCAGTCCCTGTATAAGCCTGCCTCCAACTGTCATGCTTCCAGTGTTGCTATCCTGACATTGGTGTACAGTGTTAGGTAGCCACTAGCCGCAAAATGCACTCCACGCATGACCACTGGTGTAACCCAGTCTCTAAAACCTTCCTTGATGGACATGTCCTTTTGAAGTGTTGTATATAGTTTTTTTTTTTCTTAGCTTTGCTTTTGAATTCCTACTGCACTTCACTAATGTACATTTTATGGCACTACTACTGGCACATTTCAATCTCTAAAACCTCACTTCATAAGATAGCCCCCTGGGATGTTAATTATGGGATTTACCTTAGCTTTGCTTTGCTTTGGAATCCCTTCTGTTCTGGATCTTGTGTGTTACTGTAAGTCTATGACTGTGGCACTACGGCTGGGGTGACCCAGCCTCTGAAACCTTACTGCATGAAAAAGACCTTTAGGCTGTTATATTTTTGGGTTTTTCCTTTGCTTTGGAATTCCTACCGCACACAACTGATTTGTGTTTTGTAGGTTATTTAAGTACAGAGCTGTGGCATTACCACTGGTGTGACCATGTCTCGGACACCTCTCTTCATGAAAAGAACCTTCAGGCTATTGTGTGGGTTTTTGCTTTGGATTCCCTACTGTACTTCACAGAACTGTCGTTTGTGGGATACTCTAACATGTCCCCCTCCTGTGTTGTCAGGTGCAAGATGTACAATCCCTATTGTGACCCAACCTATTCAGACTTCTGTAGTGATTAAAACCATATTAGCTTTCCACTACTGTATTTAGGTTGTTAACTGACTTACAATTGGGCACTTGGATTTATTCGTGCTTTTCCACAATGTATCCTTTTCCAGCTTCAGAGTGTGGTACATCCTATGGCATGACGAGTTGCTGTAAGCTCCCATTGTGAGTTACTTTAGGTGCACTAATACTTTGTAAGTGACCTCACAGTTTAAGTAGTAGCACACTTTTTTTTCCCCTGCTCTTTTGAGTGTGCTGAATTAAGGATGTGGAAATTGAGTGGTGACATCATCTTCGCGGTCGAGTTTGATGATTCCCGCCCCCCAGAGGCGTAACTAGAACCTTCAGGGCCCCGGTGCAAGAAACCATGAAGGCCTCCCCCCCCAACCCCACGGCACCGCATGGTTAACATGAAGACTGCCGAGGTCCCCAGCAAGCGTGGGACCTCAGGCAGCCGCTTGTTTAAAATTTTAGTGCCGGTGTTCTGTCGAGAACGCCGATCTCAGCATCTGCGCTTACACACAGACCAATAGTATCGAGGAAACCGGGATTTATTTACAAAGTATTAATTTGTAATTGTTAATTGTGACCGTTAATGATATGCCGTCCATGGCAGTAAATGATGGGTGGCAGTAAATGATGGGTGGCATGAAATGATGGACGAAATATTATTATCGGTCACAATTAACGATTTAAACAAAATACTTTGTGAATAAATCCCGGTTTCCTCGATACTATTGGTCTGTGTGTAAGCGCAGATGCTGAGATCGGCGTTCTCGACAGAACACCGGTGTCTGCATTTAGTATCGGGGCATTTTCACAAGTATGAATACTTGTGAAAATGCCCAGTATTGGCAGTGGTGTATCCCTACTTAAAAATATAATGCATTGCTGGGACTTGTAGTCCTACATAGTTGGAGCTATTCTGCATTGCTGTATAATCACCATACAGCAATGCAGAATATCACCAGCTATGCGGGACTACAAGTCCCAGCAATGCATTATAATAAAAGTCAGCTATGCAGAATACCTCCAGCATTCCCCCCCACTAGAATGCATTGCTGGGACTTGTAGTCCTACATAGTTGGTGCTATTCTGCATTGCTGTATAATCATCATACAGCAATGCAGATTACCACCAGCTATGCTGGACTACAAGTCCCAGCAACACACACACACACACACTCTCTCTCTCTCTTCCCACCACCCGCTCCCACTCCAAACTTACCTTACCTCTCCTGCAGGCCCATGGCCCTCTTCCTCGTCTCGGTGGCCAGGGGGCGGAGCTAAGAGGAGACAGACCTCTTAGCTCCACCCCTAACTGGCGGGACCAGCAAATTATCCGAGATCAGTGACAGCCTCTCTCCAGCCCTTTTGCACAGCTGCCCGTACATGCTGCGGATGGCTGTGCGACAGGGAAGGAGCGGAACGGTCGCGGGGGGGCCCTCTACTTCCTTGCTGGCCCCCCCAAGTAGCGGGACGCCAGGGCCCGGTCGCAATTGCGACCGCTGCAACCCTGGTAGTTCCGCCAGTGCCACCCCCTTAGTTTACTATCCTGTTTCGGCTCCTGCTTCAACAGTACCTGGGAATTTCCTAGTCTCTGTTCTAATTCTACTGCTAGTTTATCGTGACCTAGTCACTCACGGCTTTGGCACTCGTTAAGTGGATTTGTGAGCACAGAGTACCTGCCTCGACAGAACTCACTATTAATCCTACACACCTTAAAGGAGAACTATGGGGTTAAGGCTTTTCCCCATAGTTCTCCTTAGGGTAACGGGAGGACACAAACTAGCGCCCTCCCGTCACCCAAGGCTCAGTATACCCTGAGCTGTAGCTCGGGGTATACTGAGACGCCGCAGCTGAAGCGGATCCTGACAATTATGCCGGGATCCGCCCAGCTGCGTGACTGACAGCTGGCTCTGCCTATCTAGAGGCAGAGCCAGCTTTACCCGCCCCCTCCCCCGTCCATTCCGCCAGTCAGCGCTGGCAGATCGGAGCGGGGAGGGGGGAATCCAGCCCCTCCCCTGTCACAGCAGAGAGCCGTGACAGGATTGAGAGGTGAGCAAACGTCGGTATGTGTTCGCTCACCTCCCGATCTACTGAGCCGACCTGTGACGGTCTCATTGTCACAGGTCAGCTAGAACTATAAGGTGAGTGAAAAGCACTCACCTCATAGTTCTCCTTTAATGTACCCTAGGCTCCTATTACTGTCACTGCTTCAGCCTTAGAGCTTCCACAGCCTTCTCCTGAAGAGCCTGTGCTTAAGACCTTCCCCTGTGGTGTTTTGCCAGAAGTTATTGATCCTTTGATTGTTGCAGTGCGTTCTACCCTGCAATTAGGGAATCAGCCTCTTGCTCCAGGTATTGGGTCCTATAGATCTTCCCATTGCACTGTTTGTGACACCTTCCTTTAAGATGACTGAAATATACCTGTGGAGACAAGGGAATTCTGTAGAGTAGTGCCTTCTGTTTCCTAAGCAATTTATTGACAAATGGTTTCTCCCCGCTGTTGAGAATCTAGTCATCCACCTTAACAAACATACCATCAAACAAATTGATGATTATTTTACTGATTTTCACTTAGACTCTGTTCAAAAGTATCCGTTGTCTGGTGTTACTGCTCATCCTATTTTGGAAGTGACTCAAATTTGTTCTTCAATGTCAGATGGAAATTAACTGTATTTATCCAGAGCAGATGCACACACCCTGGATCTTCTGGAAAGAATGTCTAACGCTTAAGTTTTAGCTGTGACCTACAAGCCACAAAGCTTACCTCTCGCATGGGCCTAATGTCCATTCACATGCATAATGCACTCTGGCTTCATTCCTGGGAAGCTGATGATACCCTTAAATAGCATTTGATGTACTCTCCCTGCAGAGGTAGATTACTTTTTGGTTCTTTCATTCACCAGTAGATTTCTGATTTCTTCTGCTACTTGGAACAAGCATACTCCCCTATGCTTCTACAGTAGCTCCTCGTAGGCATAAACAGTCTCTTTCCCATTTAGGTGTCAGATCTCATGGCCACCAATTCTTGTTCTCTTCAGATCAACCCTCAGAATAAAACCTCTCCTCCATTTTCCATGTGGGAAGCTCCCTGTTAGTTATCATTTAGCTACATTCTGTTTTGATGCTCAGGTTTCTCCAGTAGCTCCTTGCACCATGAAACGTAGATTTAATTCATATATATGATTCCTTTCTGGCACTCTTGTGCTCTGTCTGTCTTTTTTACCATAGCACCCTGTAAAACTGGTAAAAAAGGTGCTATGTTGCACTCTTTGTTACATACAGGATTCTGGTCTGCCACTGGGGGCAGCCATGCCTGCTGATTTAAATATCTGTGTTTTTTTCCTTTAGCAATAAAACCATGAATGTGCTGTACTGTGTCTCTCACCTCACCAGTGCAGGTGTATGTATATAGTGGTCTACTTTATAAGGAACATTGAACCATTCTCCCTCCCAAGTTGTTACCATTTTGGAAGACAATTATCCCCCTGAATAGAGGGTACCATAAGGGGCCAGATTGTAGGACAGCACCATTAACACCCACAAAAGCAGATATACTGTACTGGGCATTAATGCACATTCCATTGACCCACATTAAAATGCCCAGATAGGTATGGAGCCAACTTTAAAGTCCATGTCCACCTTTTGTAAGTGATTAGCATTTATTTTGGTAATGAAGAGGTGCAGTGATGTATACCTGTGCACATTTTCATGACTCACATTGCAGCTTTCTTCATTTTGTTTTTACATTTTTTTTATTAGGCCTGAATCCTAGATTATCAAAATTTTCTCCACCGGAACCTCAGTCTGACATCAGGGTCGGATATAAAACAGGCTGTAAACAGCTCTCTCCCTCCCTGTTATTCATTGTAACATGATCACTAAAGACCAGCTCTGCCTCTGCACACAATAGACTGTCCGGGGAGGGGTTGCCTCTATGAATACTTATGAATTAGGGTGGGGGGGTTGAAGAGCTCACTTGTAATATACACACCTTGCTTGTTGTGTTCATTTCCATAAGGATATGAAGAGGAAAGCTAACAAAAGAACTAAGTTTCTGTGTTCACATACAGCAAAACATTTGTAACCAGACCAGATTTTGATGTTTTTGTATGCATCAGCTTACTGAACAATACCTTTTAAACTTATTGTCACACCAAAATTATTTTGACACTTTTTTTTAAGTATATGAAAACCCAGGAACAAAACTGTAATACATTGCAGCTTACCAGTCCTTAAAGAAGAACTCCGGGGGGAAATTATTATTAACCCTTGCAGTAGGGCTACCCCTGCACTGCAAGGGGTAAGTGCTCGTTTGGTCTAGGGAGGAAAATAAATCACCTGATCCTCAGAGCCGGCTTGCTTTTAGACCAGTCCTTGGAGCCCCGCTCCCCATCCGCTACAGCAGTCTAAGGTCCCGTAAATCATCACGTTCTTTACACAGTGTATAGAACGTGAGGATGCCGAGAGACATTGCATTGCTGCAGCGTAGGAGGAGGGAGTGCTGTCATAGTTGGCCAGCTCTGGGGATTGGGTGAGTATAACTTTATTTTCCTCCCAAGACCAAAACGAGCACTTAACCCTTGCAGTGCAGGGTTTTCCCTACTGCAAGGGTAATAATAATTATCCATGGAGTTCTGCTTTAAATTGATACTAAACTCAGTAGTTAAACCTTAAAAATGGTTAATTTTTCTACAATCTCATGTTTAGTCTACTAATTTGTAGTGAGATTGTAGTCCATCATGGAGTGAGCTTGGAGTGGTGACTACTTTACAACACACACAGGGACCATGGGGAACAACAGTAGCCACCCTCCAGAAGGAAGGACAGTGTCAGCACCAATTCAGAGATGATTTGAATATCTTCAGCCGCCTGATACACAAATAAGGTACATTTGTGTTAGGAGTTAAACCTTAAAAATGCATTCAAGTACCTTAACCCCTGAGTTTAGTGTCACTTTAAATGTGGTAGCTGCAATAGTTTTCTTGTTCAGGCATTTTCACCAGCCATTTACACATTTTCAGTCCAAGAGTGACAATGCTCAATCACTGTACTGTATCTATGGAGGAGCAGCATTGTTACTTTGACCTGCTCAATCCTGATTTGGACTAGGGAACACCTCCTTCTCTCAGGTACATAACATAGTGGGGAGGTGTTCTGTAATTCACAGAAGTGAAGTGGGCAGGGGTGATAACATTGAGATTTAAATGCAGCAGAGGGAGAGTGGACAGGAAGTTGGGAGCTTACTGGATTTCTGGCACGATCAGCAGGTATTTATACTTATTGAACAGTGGTAATAAAACATTTATTACATTAAGCAGACCAAATGACAGAAGTTCATTGTTAGGGTTCAGACATCTTAATGTTACAATGTAATACTGTATTACCTCGTAACACAGCAATCATATATGTTCAGGTACATAACAGTATAAAAGGTGAACAACACCCCGCAGCTATTAACCTATTGAGTCCGTGATCTGAACACTATAACACCGTGACATCATATTACATGTCAAACATTTCTTGCACAGTTATCTTGGTTTGTCAAGAAATATTTTTCCTTCTCTGAAATCCTGTTTTTTGTCCCATAGGTAAAAAGAGAATTTTATTGAAGGGCCAGTAAATAGGAAAAACTATATTATGGAAAAGAGCAGAATATCCAGAATATAAATATATAAAATACCTGCACAGAAAATTAGATTTTTGACATTTTAGTTATCGCACTTTGAAAGCTAGTGTTATCTATAAACTACCGTGTTAGGATAAGGATACAAACTGACAGTTGGCAACATTCTTTATGGGATTAGTAGACAGGAAAGTTGGCTGTGTGCAAGAAAATACTGATCCACATTCATTCAGTTTTGATGTATGTACCAATGAAGGTTATTAAAAACCTGTTGCACAATCCAGTTTGTTATTAAAGTGCTCGTTTAATGATAAAAAGAAATATTGATGTAAAAGCTGATAAATTATATTTTTTAAATTATATATTTCTTATATATTTTTTTTGGAAACCTGACTTTATAATGTTCATTTTAGTACAGCAGATTTTATGATGTAAACATTTGTAATTTTTAGAGGTGTAATATATGTGTGTTTATGTTTTTATTGTTTAAGTGCATATTTAATAAAGATCCTTTTACCTCTTACTTCTCCAAATAGAATATGTGGACACCATAGTGTCTATTAGTATTATTTAATTGGACTGTTCCAGTTATACTATAATGGGAAAATGACAGCCCCTCATAATCCCAAAACATTTAGTCAACATTGATACTTATATATTTTCGTATTAACAATTTGTCCACTGTTGAAAAAGAGGTGTACACAAACCATTTGTGACACAGGGGGAGGAATTTATCAAAACTGAAGAAGACAAAATCTGGAGCAGTTGTGCCTAGTAACCAATCAGCTTCTCTCTTCAGTTTGTTCAGTTAAGATTTTAAAATGACAGAGAGAAGCTGATTGGTTGCCGTGCACATCTGCTCCAGATTTTGTCTACTCCATTTTGATAAATTTCCCTCATTATGTAAAAAAAAAAGTGAATATATGGTTCACTATAAGTATCCTGTAGGTAACATACATGATTCTGATTTTGATGTCGAGTCCTAGGGGTTAATTTACTAAAAGCAAATAGACTGTTCACTTTGCAAGGGAATTTTCCCTTGGCTTATTTATTGTGGTGAAGCTCTGTTAAATTCCATCAACCAAATGGTTTTTTTTTTCTATTTTCCTTGCAAGTCATTGAATGTTTTTTGCAATGAAGATTGTCCCCACATTCTCTAAGCTAAATAAACATTCCCTTGCAAAGTGGTAATTCCCTTGCAAAATGAACAGCCTACTTGCCTTTAATGAATAAACCCCTAAAGTGTGATTTGCATAGGATTAAAGGTAAAAAAAAGTCCAATACATCTGTGTATTGCACCCTACACTGCAGAAAGTGTAAATTTACTCAAAACTCTATACTATTTTAATATGGAGTACAAATTCAGGTCATCTTTATTTTCTGTTCATCCTCAGTGTGGTGAACTGAATTGGAGGGATGCTTAGGGCTCAAGGTAGGTAATAGGAGTCTATGTGTTGACATAGCCTCCTATTACCTACATTGGGTGGGATACAGGTACTGACCAAGGCTATAGCACATATTAGAGGATACATGTGCTACATGTGGCGGCTAATAGCACACAAGAGTGGACATATGTGCTACAGCCCTAGCCTACACCTAGGAGTGGATAGAGGTACTGACTATGGCTAGCTGTCAGCGGCGAGAAGGTGCGAACATTTTAAAATGCTCACCCCCATTCAAGAAGAGGAAGTGGCGCCCCTTCAGACCAGCGCCCAGGGGCAAGTGCCCGCTTCCTCGCTACGCCACTGCCAGCTAGCGTGCAGCAGGTCTCCAGGCGGCTCTTGGGTGGAAACAGGGTCCTGATCGCAGCCTCAGAAGTCTCTCAATCCTCTCTTTGTGGATTGAGAGACTGCTTTACTAGTATCGGTATCAGTGCATCCCTAGTGTATACATTATACTTTTATTAAAAAAGGCTCGGCTGCTGTTCGGGATCTTTCAGAATAGCCCCAACAGCAGTGTGAAGCCTGCCGGAGGTTCGGCTCAGCCGATCCAGATGTTGGATCGGCTGAGTCGAACTCCTTCTGCACTTCGGGTCAGCCGAACATGCTGAGCATGTTCGGCTGATCCGAAGCCACACGAAGCAAGCCGATGTACGGCTGATTTCAGCCGATATACGGCTGAAATCAGCCGTACCAGCCTGAAGTGAATAGCCGAACGGTGTTCGGCTCACTTCACTTCTGATCGGTCATTCACTCGGCTGCCCTCGGCAGCTTTGTGAATAGACCCCATTGTCTGCTCTGCTTTATGAATCAAACTGCAAAAGATGTGTACTGTGCAAATCAACTAAACATGTAACCATTAGAAAAAACAATGCATGTTCATATGTGTGTTCAAAAGCCTAGTGCCCATGTATGAAATGAATGAGCCGATAACATCTGACACCAGTGACCGGTCCAATGACCCAGCTCTTTATTTCACTAATTCTGGATGCCTCGCTCACCACCAGGGGCTTCCCATGTCATTAGACTTCACAGATCATCCCTTATTCACAGGGAAAGCAGATCACAGACGATTTGGGGCATTTGAGGGAGTACAAAATAATAAACACAGCTTAAAATAGTTCAGATAAAATTCTGTGAGACCTGATTATGTTCTTATAATAGATAACACCTTTCACAGACTGCAGATTCTTTCAAAAGCATATTATTGCATAGAAAAAGACATGGGGTGGATTGATATGCTGTGATTAACAGATGTGTTGAAAGTTGGAGAAGCAAAGAATAGTCATAGCTCAGAACAGCCAATCCCATTCTAGCTGTCATTTCTCGCTGTAGCTCAGGGAATGATACATGCCATGGGTTGCTGTCTGCATCACAGTAATCTTTTTCTTTGCTACTGTTATGTGACAATGTGTAGCAATATGAAAGAATAATTCCTAATATTTAGTATCGATTTTATCAAATTAGTAGGATATCAGGTGTTTTGGAATCCTTCAGGATGTGGCTCCACTGTCCAATACAAAACTAAAATCGGGATTGATATTCATGCATTTTACATGTATTCACAGCTTTGTTAGACATTAAAACTAGGGATGTTCCAATACCATTTTTTCAAGACCAAGTACAAGTACTTTCCCTCAGGTACTTGCCAATACAAATTACTGATACTTTTTCTTAAAGGGACATGCGACATTTTTTTTCTCAAACAATACAGATTTATGAGTTTAGGGCAGTTTCTCACCAGGCTGCATACAGATGTCCAGTGGGAAAAATGTCCCTTACATTGGTGAGAATTGAGAAAATTGCCCTTAACATTGGTAATCGCTGAAAACAATGGCCCTTGCATTGGTGGACAGTGTGAATAAAGCCCCTTACATTGGTGGCCATGAGATGAAAGCCACATACACAGGTTAAGAGGAATACTTCTTACATTGGTGGTCAGTAGGAAGAATTTTCTTTATATTGGTGGCCAGTAAGAAGAATAACCCTTACAGATGTGTCCAGTTGGAGGAATTCTCTTTACATTGGTGGCCAGTGGAGAGAATGCCCCTTATATTGGAGTCCAGTGGAAAGAATGACCTCTGCATTAGTGGTTGTTCCTGGAACTAGCCAGGCACCATCCAGCAGGAGGATAGTCAGCACCAGTGTTCATGCAACCCCTCGCAACCACCAGAGGAACCCTGGTTGAGAATAGCAGACCTAGACTGTTTTACTAAATAAGGTACAAGTAGATTCTATACATATTTTCAATAGTAAGGGTGCCAACTGCAATGCCCCCTCCCTTGGGTGATTGTGCCATAAACAGGTATACAATAAGTAACAAGCGTCATTCTGCAAAGTTTATCACTTAGACAGTCTTCATACACCTGAACACAGAATCTATTTCCGGGCTCATGCTCTTCCTCGGCACTTCCACGCTGCACAGTACAGTTTATAGCAGTTCCATCACACAGAACACTATCAACACTCTCGGCCCGCCACACTGTCACTCTTCTGTCCGGACATGTTAGAGCAGAGAGGGAGGCTGCGATTGGTGGAGAGCGTCTTCTGGGGGAGAGGCTGTGCGGGTCACTGGCTTCCCACGTGCCGCCTTCTGCCTGTCATTCCTTCATCTATAGTAGCCAAAGCTGTTTGAAAAAAATTTAAAGGGCCGGTATTGGCTCTATGTATCGGGGCATTAACACAAGTACTCCTGAAAATGCCCTGTATCGGCCCCGATACAAATTCTAGTATCGGTATAGACCTAATTAGAACCATAATTCAGGAAGACTTGGAGGGTTCCTCTGCTACAGGAATAAGAGGCTGTTCAAAAAGCAAATCGAAGACTGTGAATAAGTTGAACCTGTGCTCTCTTTGAATATCCAATAATGAGCAAGGGGGGAAAAAAATGCTAGCACATGGCTGGTTGAATAAAATGAACCCAGTTTCATCCTATTTAACTCCTTGAACAGTCTGTATTACTTTTGTAAATCAACCTCATTGTCAATCAAGAAATGGACATATGCTAGAAAATTCATATTTTGTTTATGACTGCTTTCAACTTTGCTTTTCATTATATTTTGCCACAAGTGTTTGGGTAAGTTATATAAATATAAAAAATATCTTGTATTTTGTAAGCAGACCTTGAGTCTTGGAGATAATGGAAAGAAATAGATTACAGGCAATATTTTTACGTTATCAGACGCACAGCACGACTTGTGATAAACTCTTGCTATAATTGTAACGGTGGCCCGCTGTAATGCAGTTTGTTGTATAATTGGACATGAACTGTTTGGGAAGAGACAGGTTATAACTGCACATACACAGAAATACCCTCCAGTTAGCTGCTTGTTGCAGGGGGAGCTAGAACAAGCAGCTACTTTGTCAAGGCCACTTTGGTTCTACTTTTTAGTAGGGAGGGGAAGTGATTAATGAGGATTCAAAATACCTTTTCTACAACTCACCATAAGTTATGGCACTTGGGGAAGCCACCACTTTTTTGTAGACCTCGCCCAAGTGGAAACTTTGGAACTCAGCTCGCATCAGCAGAACTTAGCTGATGAATGTATAGCTCACACAGAACAGGGCGCATTCCACATGGTGACATCTCGCCTGGCAGGTCTACGTAGAATCCCTATAGACACTGTAACCTATTGCAAATTTACGGTTCAAGACTGCAAAGGAATTCCAGAATTAAGCTTCTGCTTCGCTTGTCCGATTGGTTTGTTTTTCATTTTTCCCAGTGAACTTGTGCCATAGCTGTTTACACACATTTGTATCTAGAGAGCACATGCATAGCTTGTGAGTATAATAAATCTTTAGACAATGATTATGTTGTTGTTTCAGTTAAATCAAACATATTTTTCGCTTTGTGGCTTGAGCTTTACAGGGCCATACAATATATCAAATTCATTTTAGATGACAAGAAGAGCTAGTACAGGTACTTAGGTGGCATCAACTGCTAAGCACTGTGTAGGGTTCTGCATTCCCTAATCCAATTTAGAATTTGATACTTTTCCAGGGCTAAAAAAAAGGGTTAAATATAACCTTGTGGATGTTTGCCCTGACCATGGATAGATTTTGAGGATGTTTATATGTGTGTGTAAAATATTATTTTTATATTGTGTGTGTATATATAATACTGTGTGTGTAGATAGATAGATAGATAGATAGATAGATAGATAGATAGATAGATAGATACTCCCATCTGGTTCTCTGAATCTTAGGTATGTGAAGTTTCTCATAAGAGCTGGGTCGGTGGGGCAAGCACTACTCAGTGAATGAAACCCAAATTCTGAAGGGTAAACACAACACCAGGCTTGCCACAGCGTGAGGCAGACGTGTAACTATGGATCTCCAATGCAAAGTAGTCACTCACAAAGTGGGCAAACACTCCAACTCAGACCCAAGAGCCTTGTCACTACAGGGAACATTGAGGGAAACTACCGTAAATCACCCTCAAGAAAAAGCTACACTGGCAAAGATTCTCCTCTAGGGCACACAGCTTGCAGCTAAGATGGCGCTGGAATATGCTGACCCAGCAGACAATGGGTCACACACAACTGAACTACATGATGCTGATTTCTCATCAGGCTCTGAAGGAGGATATTAAAGAGGAATTGGCAGATATTATATACAGCTTGTACATCATTCCTTATAACGGTTTCTGCCTTTGATGAATACAGCATTCATCTTATCTTCAAACAAAATATACCACATATGAAATGGAGATTGACTGCCTCAAGGATTATATTGATGACTTGGAGAATTATTCCAGGAGACATAATCTTAGAAATACAAAATGAAGGTATCACTAAAAACTTCAACATACTGAATAGACAGAAGTTAGCTCCTATTAAAATTGACACAGCACACACTGTAATCAAACCTGACTATTCTATGCTGCTTTAATGACTTTGAGCCTAAAGAAGAAATACTAGCAAAGCTCAGAGCAGAGGAAATGTTTGACTATGCGATTCATAACATACAAAAAAGAAGAAAAATAACTATTTACCAAAGTTTTTTTTTTAAGAGTACAAATGTCTATAGCTCATTGGCACTACTGTTTCAACAGATAGGAGAATACACACACACACACAAAATGGTTCTGATAAAACCTTCTTAGGGTCTCTTGCTTCTGTCCTAATACCTGGCTAGCATGATGAGCTGTCTGATGATTTCCCACATCTCCCTGCTGTGGGAGAATGGGAAAGTGTTTAATTCAGAGGACGGAAGATGAGAAAATCATGTCTGGAAAGACCAAAAACCCCGAAAAGTTTACTAAAGATCCACAGAAAGGAAATTCAGAACAACTTTAAGTCATAAATTCTGTCCCCACCATTTTGTTGTGTGATGAGAACACAGCTTTCTGTTACGAAATGTACCATTGTCTCCATCTAGTGGCGACTTCTTCAAACACAATACCTTAAAGTAGAAGGAAAGATGATACAATACACACCTTTTAGATCTTGCTTTCCAATTGGTCTGATATTCCCTGCATACAGTTTCTAATGAATGTCAATGTAAATACGTTTAAAAAAACAAATTCTACGTGGTCACATGACAGCAAAGCTCTGTCTGGAAAGTCTGGGTGGAGGGCCGACAATGCAGGGAAATCCTTGGAACAGTGATGTCATAGCTCTAAGGCTTTGTCAGCCCTGAGAGAGTTAACGCCCACTGCGGATTCATTACTGTATAGAAAAAGTATATAAAAACAAGTATTTACATTGAGATTTATTAAAAACTATATTTAGGGGATATCAGAGTAATAGGCACTAACATTTAAAAGGTGGGTTATTGTATAGCCTTTCCTTCTACTTTAATGTTAAAAGTAGCTTTACTTGGCTTAGTAAGGCATTGAAAAACCTTTCTCTCTATGGCTCTATGCTATGCCAAATATCAAGAGGCTATAAAGCTACATGCCAACATAAAATGCTACACTTTTAATCATCTAATCCTGTTTTACTAAGCTTATGGCTTTCTACATTTATCCTTATTATACATAGTAATGTTTTTGTTTACCTTTTCAGTTTGAAGTTTTGATTGACAAAGTATTATATAGGGGCTTTTCTTACAATGTTGTTACATTTTATTACACATTGAGCTGACCTATCCCTTACAGTTCATTGCATTAAACTAAAATTTGTGAGTTGTTTTTTTTTAACAATTATACTTTTCTTATACTTGTACACAAATTTACTTATACCATGTTGTGAACTTTATACTGTATGTTAAAGCAACACTAAACTCATGAATTACATCTTAAAAGTGCATTCAAGTGCCCTAATAAGAATAATGTATCTTATTTGTGTATCAGTCAGCTGTAGATCCTCAAATCATCTCTGAATTCATGCGCACACTGTCCTTCCTTCTGAAGCGTGGCTACTATTGTTCTCCGTGGTCCCTGAGTGTGTTGTAAAGTAGCCACTACTCCAAGCTCGCTCCCGTGATGGACTACAATCTCATGTTTAGTTTACACATTTGTATTGAGATTGTAGTCTATCACAAGATTAGGCTTGTACTAATGGCTACTTTACAACACACACAGGGACCATGGGGAACAAATGTAGCCACCCTCCAGAAGGATGGACAGTGTCAGAATCAATTCAGAGATGATTTGAGGATCTACAGCTGAGTGATACACAAATAAAATACTTTTCTGTTAACAGTTAGGGTACTTGAATGCATTTTTAAGATTTAACTCCTGAGTTTACTTCTTAACTAAGACATGTTCCCTAAACATGCGTCTCCCTGCAGTCATTAGTATTGCATCTCCTATTCAACAGAAACCTAAATATCATAGTTTTCTATTTAACAACACTTGTTTCCAAAATTGTTACCCGCCTTCTTAACTTTATTTATTTTCTTTTATCTGTATGTTGGTAGTTTTATATATAACATTATAATTACATCTAAAACTGTATCCAACTCTGTGAGGGGCAATTAAGGCAGTCAAATCAACCCACTATTATACCACACAAAGGTATACTATTCATGTGCCTTATTGCTAAGGGACTTAACTTTCCAAAAACTGTCCCAAATTCTCACACATCATGTAAGGTTGAAAACGAAAAAATCCTGATTTAAATAGAGGACAATACAACTTCTGGTTTCATGCAACAAATCTGCCCTCTTTAACAAGGCATCTCATTTGCTGCTTGCCAAGACACCTATCTAGCAAACACTTTTTCCATCACAGTGAGATATGGAAGATTTGTTATCCTTAATTGTACAATTAATAGTGAATGTGTTACATTTGTGAATGTTTATTTACCTGCAAGACCACAAGTTACCATCTTTAATAAAATACTAGACATTCTAGATAATCCAAAAAAAAAGTTCTTATATTAGGAGATTTTAACTGTTCCTTTAAACCACTTCAGGGAAACCGCATATCCCCTTCTCTGCCAGTAGGAATCTTAAAAATAAATCTACAACTCTTAAATGTTTGGGGAACATTTAACCCACACAATAAAGACTATACATTTTATTGAATCCCAAAAAATGAAAATATCAGAAATGATTATTCTTTTATTTAGCAATACCACATTCATTTGATAAGACACGAAAATAGGAAGTTTTCTTCTTTCATGCACCCATATTCTTACACATTCCACTAACCAACACAGCTTCCAAAACCTATAATTGGAAACTGAATACCTCTCTCCTTTCATATGAGGAAATTGCTAAAAATACTGAAAATATATTACATAATTGAATAAAATTGACTCAAGATACATATTTTGAAACAGTTTGGGGATCACATCGAACGGTTGTTATAGGTATTTTTGTTAAAACTGATTGGTTTCCAATATAAAAGAAATGAATTAATGAATTATACACAGAACTTTTTAAAAATGTCTCCGCAAAGATGTTTCCGTCCAGAAATACGACCTAAACTCAAAACCATAAGATTGCAACTCAGAAACCTTCTACATAGTTTCTCCATCAAAATCCCCACTCATAAATTGAGAAACTGCATGCAAGGAAATAAATATGGGAAATCTTTGGTTATCTATCCAGAATTTAAAAACAAAACTACATGCCACAAATTAAAAATTAACTTGATATAGGAGTGTTTTCCCCAGAAAAAATAGCTTCACTTTCAAGGAAAACTACCAAAGTTTATATAACTTAAGGTTCTATGAATTTCAACTCATTAAAGACAAATGCATGAGAAAAATATTATAATACTTAAAGAACATTAACTTGAAACACCTCTCCCAACAATGACAATGCAGATCATTAGATTGTTTTTCAATTTCAGAATGACAATATTTATGAAATCTTTCCCAAATGATAAATCCCCAGGACTAGATGGCTGCACTTTGGGCTATTATAAAAAAAAAAGACATAATTTGATCCCTGATTTAACTAATTGTTTCCATGAAATATGCACTTCTACATTTTCCCCAGCTATATCCCTTGCATCTAATATCACTTTAATACCAAAAGAAGGTAGTAATTACACCAATTACCACCCATTTCCCTTTTAAATAATGGCTTAAAAATCTGTGCAATGTTGTTTGCAGAAACAATAAAACCACCACTTCCCAACCTCATTTTCTATGACAAAACAGGCTCAATTCAAGGGAGAGAGTATAAAGATAGTATGATCAAAATCATCAACTTGATAGATCATCTCAAAATAAATTATATAATTACACTTTCTCTATCATTGGATGCATTCAATAGACTTGAGTGGACATTTTATAGCTTTGCTTTTAGAGAAATTAATATTCCTTATAACATTCATAAACCAAATTATGGCTTTATACACAGATCCAACAGTTCATATCAAAATAAATAGACCTTTTCCAGATAAGATATTCATAATAGAAAGACAGGGTTGCCCATTATCTACTACACATTTGGAGAATGATCTTCTGTTTAGCATCACAAATCCACTAATATCATCACCCTCAGTAAATAAAGAACTACATATTTTTGGCCTCCTCTTAAACTTCGAAATGTAATATGACAAAATCAGGGATCCTTAATATTAATTTAACAACCTCCTCCCTGATAAATAAATGCAAATATTTTCCTTTAAAAATTCTACTTTTAAAATAAAATATCTAGGTGTACTATTTTCTCTAAACAAGAAAGAGATTTATTCCCACAACTTTCCTAATGTTAAAAATACAATTGAAAAAGACTTTGATTAGTGATTTGATCTTCTGATTTCTTTGTTAGGAAGAATTAATCTAATGAAAATTATGAGATGACCCTATCTATAATATAGGCCTACTCAACTCGATTCTTAAACAACTCTTTTCCAGTACAGAAAATAGAGGCATAGCCCTCCCAGATTTATACACATACTACCAAGCTACCCATATAGGCCACACTGTTGAGTGTCATAACCCCCATTTCACAAAGGGTGAGTCTCTTTGGAACAGGCACAGATTAAACAGCATTTATAAGTCATCTAATGGCATGAAAATATTAGAGATATCTGTTAAAATAAAAACAAATCTTAACTCACACATTCAAAATCTGACTCAAGATAAACAAATATATTATCTGAATATAGTTTATTAATACCTTTTTATTTGTTTTTTCAGTATTTTAATATCCTTCTCCCAGACCCCAAAGACTCTCTTATCTACTACTAAACATTGTTAAAGGTTACTAAATTCTAAAGAAGAATTAATACCTTTTTAATATAATTTCAGAACAGATACAATTCCTAAAAGAATTGGAGTGTGCTTTTTCATTAGTAAAATCGACACTCAATAAGAATTACCCCCCAGATAGATGAACATATATTTTATCTCCATTTTAAAAATTATTCAAATGATTTTACTCCCATCTTCTTTCACAGAGATTTAAAAGCACTATAGATATTAAATACACTCATCCTTTCTTTAAATTCAAAAGGGAAGAACTAAATATTTATTTTACTGACAACCAAATTACTGAAATCCTAAAAAATGCTCTATATTAACCATGTGCATAAACTGACATATAAAGTTATTTCTAGACAGTATAAAACTCTGTTTTAATAAATTCAACTAAATTTGACCCAAATTGTTGAAAATGCCAAGACTGTACTGGGACATACCTTCAAAGTGGTATCTCTGCTCACTTATTTTTACATCCTGGAATAGAGTTCCATAAAAATTGTGAATGTGAAAGAGATTGTCCTCTCACCTTCACTTGTTTTACTTCATTTAGTCTGATAATGCTACCCTTACTCAAAATAATGTCCTAACATATCTAATCCTAGAGGCAAAAAACTGTCATTCCTTAATATTGGATTCCACTGAAATCTGTCAGAATGGATAAACAAAGTCAACCAATTAAATTACTTCATCGAAAGAAGGGCGTTTTCCTCCTCTAGAAAAGAGAAAATCTGGGCCAGTTAGTGACAACTCATACCTATTAAATCTTCTACATAACTAATGCATTTCAAGGTGAGGGACTATCCTTTATCTCCTAAGAATTGCCATCTTCCAATAAGGGATGGAATTCTTTTTACATTATTGCAATTTTTATCTTCCCTCATTTGTCTCTTTAAAACAATGTTACTCCTGTATTCCTTCTTCCCTTTCCCCCCTTATATCCTCCCAATAATAATAATTGTAGCAACATTCAATTCACACTTGTAATGCATACGGTTTCATGCTGCAGTGTATTTGTTTTGAGTATTTCCTTTATTCTTTTCTATATTAAAAATAAATGTTTCAAAAAACCCAAAACATACCACCAATACAGGAGACTGGAATTTTATGATCTGTGTTTTTACAAACCCTAACTTTGACCTTTGGTCTGTTAAATAAACCATTGCAAGTGTTTTGTTATATCTGAAAAAAAAACCCTGTTCTGTCAGAAATTGACAGCTGACCTATGCCATCTCAAAATAGACTATTAAGCCCTCCTAGTTCCAATGGACTGCAGAATAATTAGCCTTTATTTTGTAGAGCTCTGCAAGTGGGAGAGGTTGAGTAGTTTAGCAAAGGACACTGGGCAGGGCTGACACCATACAGTCCACAAAAGTGTTGTGTGTTATTCACCCACAACAGGGCTTAAGAGTTAATTGCATTTCTGGAAGATCAAGAAGCATTTTTTCTGCACTTGCAGGGTCATGGTATAAGCATGGGGAAGTGTGAATCTGTTGCAGAGATGTGCTGCATGTTTTGGGGTTTTTTTCCTTGACATAGGCGTTAACTAACGATCAATAAATATGCCCAGCGTTAAGTTACTTTTAGTGCTGTGCATATTTATTGGTTATTTATCCCTTACGATATAGCACAGCCACTTTCAGTTAATTTAATTTCATTGCATGGCAGGTGGGTTAAGGGAAACGCCTGAGTGCAGAGTAATATATATATATATATATAGTCTCCCCTTTGACCACCCTTTCCCCCCCCCATATTTTTTTTTCCTCCTCTCTTCAGGAGCAACGTATGTCGATTGAGGTCCTCTACCCTCCTCCCTTTCCCAATACTGGGCTCTTATTTAGGAAGTCATTAATCACATCCCCTCCCCCCCGGAAAGAGATGGCGGAGTAAACCTGTGAAGTCTGATCCAGCACCCGCCTTCACCCCTCCTCTTAAAACACTGAAATAACCCTATTTTAGGCTGATCTCCTGCTGCCTTTAATTTCCAGGCAACTGCCAGGAGGTGAGAGTGCCTGTGCAGGACAGCCACCCATCTCTCTCTCTCTCTCTCTATATATATATCTATATATTATATACATACACATAATATATTTAATTTCTGGGCAATTGCCAGGAGGTGAGAGTGGCTGTGCCACCTATTATATATATATATAACCAATCAGCTTCTCTCTTCAGTTTGTTGAGAAGATTTGAAAATAAAAGAGAGAATCTGATTGGTTGCCGGGCACATCTGCTCCAGATTTTGTCTTTTCCAGTTTTGATAAATTACCTTCAATACATCTAATTTCCAAGCAACTACCAGGGGGTGAGAGTGCCTGTGCAGGACAGCCACCCATCTCTCTCTTTCTATATATATTAGATTGTAAGTTCTCATGGGCAGGGCCATCCTTACCATCTTGTCTTGTATTGTAACTGTCCTATATTTTAAAGTGCTGTGCAAACTCTTGAATCTATACACACACATATATTGCCCATGCTGCATTTAATTTCAATGCAACTGCCAGAAAGTGAGAGCGCCTGTATACACACACACACACAGATATATATGTATATCGCCCGATAATAATCATTCACCCACCACAATAACCATTGGCACTTACGTAAACAATGCGGGCGATGAAGCACGTGCTGTGTGGTGCGCGATCACAGGCGGGACGCCTACAGGAGCCTCTCCCGTGATCGCGTAGTTGTGGAGCGGAGCGGCGCTCACATGCCTGTCTACCTTACGGCACTGTGTCTATGTGTATGTGTGTAAGGAAGGCAGGCGTGTCGCTGGCTTCATTCATAAATGATTTCCGTGCTGGCCTGGACTGAAGCTACCATTGGCTGTTCGCAGCTCCTGCCAGCCCCTCCAGGATCCGTGGTGAAATTAGTAGCAAGAAGGCATGTAATTGACAGAGTCACGTGTGCAGACGGGGGCCAGGGAGCGAGCACACAGAGAAGGGAGCAGCACAAGAGGGGAGAGCACGCTAGACCATGCGAGCTAAATTTGGGATCGCTCCAAATCAGGATGTCACATTGATGCAGCAGATCACCCCTATCAGAAAGGAAACTTTTCATCTCTCGTCTCTGGAGCAGAGGGCGTCATGGCCGAAGGTGCATTGCCTGATTTGCTTTCCGATTGCAAGCTTTAGCGGCTAGACCATCGGGGCTTTTATTTTTTTAGACGGGGGGTGGTGGTCGCTCCGATCGTACTGTGGCCGATCTGCAGGGAAATTGGCGGCGTGCAGCTGTGGTTCGGAGGGAGAAAGCGAGAACAGGAGGGGGCGGCTTTTGTTTGAATCGCTGTGGTAACTGAAGTGGCTTCCCCCCCCTTCCCCGGGCTTAACCTTGAGATGTGCTCCACCTGCCTTGGATGTGTGGGAGAGGGATAAACAATCGGGGATCCCGGGCATG
>NW_017306391.1:273169-276666 GCF_000935625.1 Nanorana parkeri
CCCATGCTCGGGTAGGTGGCCCACATGCTTTGCTCTGCTTAAGCGTCATGCCTTTTTGTCTCTTCTGTCGCCCCCTACACAGGAGGTGCTGGGAAAGGTGGCGGAGAAGAGCAAGGGAAGCTGCCAGAACAAGAGGAGGAGGAGGACACCCAGATCCTGCATGGTTCAGGCCACTGTAAATGGTTCAATGTGCGGATGGGATTCGGTTTCATCTCTATGACCAGCCGGGAGGGAAGTCCCTTGGAAAGCCCAGTTGATGTTTTCGTACACCAAGTAAGTCGACCCTCTTCCTTTCCTCCTCCCCCCCTTCCTCTTTCCTGCTAACCACCCACTAGGAGACCAGCAAACCACCCGCTTTGACCCTTGCAGCACAAGGCCAGGTAACCCAGTGTCTGATTCAAGTTCCCCTTGCGCTCGGAGACGTTAAAGTGTATGCTTAGCTCAAACTTGTGTTTCTGTTATAGCATAGGAAAGGGTTAAAACCTCCTCCAGTTTTTGTTGCTGCCTGTGTGCCCTTGAGTAAATTGTCATTCGCTTACTGTCTCAAAGACCTGACAGGAATGTAATGGAAATCTCATGTAGTGTGGGGAATTCTGCTTGTAGATAGTTGTCTCTGTAACAGGTGTCCTCCATTAGAAGATTTCTCCTAGGGTTTTGCCAAGAGATACTTTAACCTTGGCCGGTAAATCAGCCTTTTTCAGGGAACCCCTGCTAAAAGTATGCCCCTTGCATTGGGGGTCAGTGGGGAAGGGTGCCCCTTGCGTTGGGGGGGTCAGTGGGGAAGGGTGCCCCTTGCGTTGGGGGGGTCAGTGGGGAAGGGTGCCCCTTGCGTTGGGGGGGTCAGTGGGGAAGGGTGCCCCTTGCGTTGGGGGGGGGTCAGTGGGGAAGGATGCCTTTCCCACAGTGGGATGAATATCCCCTTGAGTGGTGGTCAGAAATGCCACCCTTACAGATAGCTTAAGAAGCGATAGATCTGAAATTTATGCAGGCACCATCGGATGGGGAGGTCAAGCAGCCACAGATCAAGGAACCCCTAACAACCTCTGGAGGAACCCTAGGAACTCAACTCTTAACAGTGTTATTCACAAAAGGGTGAAGAGTTTGAAGAAGGCAGGAGAAGTTGAATTAAGAAAAAGTCTCCAATTCAGCTCACTTTCCAGTTCAGCTATGTTGCCCTAGATTGTTCACTTCTCCAAACTCCTCACCCTTTGTGAATAACCCTGTGAATGTTCTGCTTTTTTTTTTCTTCTGTAGAGCAAACCTTTGAGGAAGAGGTGAATCCAGATAGGGTTCTCACCAAGCAGATAACGAACTAGTGCACATTCATGACGTTTTTCAGTAGAAGTTGCACTTGGGAAATGAGCATGCTTTAACTGGCACCAGGCCACGTAGCCCCACTTCCATGTTTAGCATTTAAGTAGTCTAATTGCACGGTTTGCTACAAAGTAATTTGACTTTACCAAGATCACCAAACCAAGTTGCCTGGTTTGAGCTTTGAGGCTTGTTCTCCATCTGGGAAGGCCCCAGCTGCTGCTAAAATACAAGGGGCAAATGATAATAAAGTTAATAGCCATGTTTTAAAAGGGCCATGTTGCTTTTGCACTGGTTATGAAGCATGTGGCCAGAGGCTGCTGTTTATGTTTATACTTTTCTAACGTGTGGACTGTGCATGGTTTGTACTTTCACCCAGGCCCGTACGAAATCCCTTGTACTAGATCGACCAGTTCCTTGTTAAAATGACTTCCCAGTCATGTTTTAAGGGCAGTCAGACAAACTGTAGTAGCCATTTTATGTCATTAAAACATACATTGTATCGGCTTCTATAAAACATTGTCTAGGATTCTAGCATTAAAAGGGATGTTATCTTGGTACAGCATTTCCAGAATGAGATCTGCAGCCAGATGTTACTCATATGTATCGCCAGTCATTTCTGAAATGAATGTGTCACAAACAATATTTTACAATATATCCACACTTTAGATTTATATGGCTTTCGACTGTATTTTCCTCTTGTCACAGCTCCATACCCTCTTGTGATTGCTTTGATTGGGGCCATGGTTCAGCCCCAAAGAAAAAAAGCTCTACTGACATGGAGCTTGATGGGTCACATGGGGACATCTCTGCTCTTTGCTGGTCAGCTAATGCCAAGGCCCACCACTCAGGGCTTTGCCTTTTTCCACAAATAGGTGTAAAGTGTGCAATGATGGTAGAGGAAGGGGCATTAGTTTTATGGAAGCCTTCTCTTTAATGTTTTTCTCTTCCTTCTGGTTTTTATATGAACCAAGGTCATATGTGGTGTGTGTTTTTGTTCCTTCATTTGGGATCCACTTACTTAAATAATTGTCGGATCTGATTGCTATCAGTCTCCTAGTCCCCCCTTTTTTCATTTGAACCTCTTTCAGGTTGTTAAATTGCTTTTTACGATCTCATAAATTTACTTTATAGATGAATAAACTTTAAAAAAAAACACTTCCTCTTTGTGTAATATATTTTTTCCTTGTTCTTTTACTCCTCTTTGACATATATAAAGTTTGTGTGCACACTTTTTTTTGTAGTATTGTGTTGCTATTTCTGATCTACATTTAATCTGTATTCCAGTTATTAGCATATATTTTTATTTCTTTTTTTTTAGTGTAATTGCTTCTGTTCTGTGGATGATTTACAGTTTATTGGTGATGCTTTGTATTTGCATTTATTTTCTAAGGTGTTTAGTATACCTCTGCTTTCAGTTTTCAAACTGCAACATACACTTCAGCAGGAGAGAAGTGTATAATTGCACAGGACTGTCCAATTATTCTTTTGTTGCTTCCAGGGTTCCATTATTTGTGTAAGCTTTGTAAGTTATGCTGAAGCCTGTGTTGACAAATCATTAGTTTATTCTTTCCTTTTGGGTTGTTTTTTTCTTGCTCATCTAGTATAGATCATTGTCTCTCGTCATCTAGATGTGCAGATGCAAAGTTGCATTGTTTACATTTCGGTTGCAGAATGAAAACTTTGTATAACATTGAGTTGTGGATTGCTTGCAATATTAGTTGTTTGTTTTAGAGCTGTTTCTTCCAGTGGAGAAAATGTAGTTTAAGTGGGAATGTTAAAGTTGTGGTGTGGATTTGCATTCAGTCTGATCTTCTTATTCACTAATCTTTCGGCAGTATGTGAACATTTTTAAAACAGTACATTGCTTTTTATGAATGTTTTCCTATCCAGGTTAGAGTGACACTGGGCAAGTTTTTATTGTAGGTTGTGCCATTACAGTAACACTGGCATATCATATAGCTTTTTGTGTATCATATTTAGAAAGAACTTCCTGTTTCTGGTTGTAGATCAGTGGTTAACTTCGTTTATTTCAGCAAGTCTTTGTTCATTAGCACATTTGTACTAGGTGAATCACTTGTTCTGAACCTTGAAGGCTCAAGAAGCTTGTCACAGTTTTTGTGGGGCTCATTAATAAGAATGTCAGCAAAGGGGAGATGCTAATCATGCCAATCAGAGGTGTTCTA
>NW_017306391.1:276676-295725 GCF_000935625.1 Nanorana parkeri
ATAGGTGATTTATCAACAACCTGCTGGTGGTTTTAATCACAATGTGTTTTGTAGGTATATTCTAAGCATCACTTTTTAAAGAATGAAACACAAATCCACATTGTTTTGTACAGGGCTAATCATTTGTGAAATCTGCATTCTGAGTTTAATTTAACAGGCAGAATTACCCCTCAAACCATGAAGTTGTCCCTGGGGATGCACATACCGCAGGCTGAGAAGCTGGCCTAAAGGTGGCCATACACTCTACAACCATCGCAAGACTTTAGTCTTGCGATGGTTGTAAAGGGATTAAAAAAACGTACGATCTGCCTATCTTGGACAGGCAGATCGCACTCTCGATCATCGCAAGCCCGCCCTCCTGAGGGGCGGGCTTCCGATGACCGCAATGCTGAACGGGCAGTGTGCGCGTGCGCACACCGGCCCGTTCAGCATTTATCTTCCGAGCACCGTTCTAACCAGCCGAGAATCGTACGATTCCCGGCTGGTTTTCGAACATGCTGGTTCGACAGAAGACGTGCGACCGTACAGTAGAAATGGTCGCACGTCTCCGTTCACACTGCTCGATTATCGTACGAAAACCTGATCGCATACGATTATCGTACGATAATCGTGCAGTGTATGGGCACCTTAAGAGTCTGCCAGCTTTAGGTTTAACCATGAGTAATTAGGAAATAGTAGACTGTCACCTTTTTTGTATTGTTGTTTTTTTTTTCTTTTTTTAACCATCCCTTCCTTACACTTGAATAATTGGCTTGGCAGATAATAACCTTTTACTGTATATGTGCTCCAATGGGCTTGTCATGTTTCATAGTTAAGTACCATCAGAACTCAAAGGTTGTGCAGGTTTGTGCATAATTTGTCATGTAGTGGGCATGCTTTTTTGGGGGGTATTTATGGGACTATTGTGATTTTTGTAGTCCATCGTCAATACATTTTTGATCCGGGGACCTCCTCTTTTTCCTTTTATTTTTGTTTATTATGTTTTTTTAACATATGGCTTAGACTTGCTTTTTCATCTGAGCCAAAGTATAGGTAATGCTTCTGAGCCTAAAATGGCTGAACACTGAGGGAGATGAACAGGCTTACTGATCCATAGCAGCATAAATGTTTGAAGTTTTGAGTAGTGTTGTCTTTTTACAGTAGACAGATTGGTGATGGTGGTAGTAACCTATATATTTTTATTTTTTTTATTTTTTTACCAGATAAGATATATTCTCTGTTTTCCATGGCTCTAACAAAAATATTTAACCATGTAGTAAAACCTTGTATCCACGGTCATACATAATGCACCCGATAAGGCAGTATCTGATATATTGATTTGTTTTAGTATTGGTGCAAAATGCATAGCATAATTCAAGTGCTTTAAATACTATTGTTTATTTTAAACCCAAGCACTTCTATGGCTTAATATGATGATCAGAGACAAAATCTTGAAATGTGAGAAAATTTAGGCTAGGTTGTATTTTTCATTTTATGTGTGTGGTTAAGGGTTTGTTTTTTAAAGTGAGGAAGGTATGTTATGCCAGTTCCCTAAGCTTGCTTTATATATTAAAATATGTTAAATATTTTTCCCTTTGGGGTTAGGGTTGCCAGTACTAGTTCTGCTTTCCATATGGTTTTAGGTATAAAAAGGCTAAGCATCATTTCTATGAAATAAAGTGCATCTGCTTTCTCATACCTTTTTGACATTTTCCCTGTTGTGTCTGGTTTTGGCAATAATGTATAATGTTTTGAAAACATCTATACTATAATTTTTTTTATTTTTACACTGTATTTATTTTTCTATTGTCTGTTATGATTAGGAGCGTGTGACCTAGATCTAAATATCAGTTTGCGAAATTATAAAGGCTACCTGTCCTTTATTTTGTATCTATTGTTGTTTTGTATTGTGATGTTGCAGTTTAAAGGGTGAACTTGATCCCTGTGTTTTTTTTTTTTTTAATCCGTTTCATTTTTTACTTAATTCATGGCTGTCTGGCTTAAATTGTTTGCAGGTTCTATGGTTGATTTGTTGTTGTAAAATGTGTTTCCATTATTTTAACACCAGTTAATGTACTGGGTGTTTTTTGTTTTGTTTAAATGTTTGAGCAGTAGCACTAAAATCATTTTGTGTTAGTCAAGTTCATATGTAATTGCCACAATGCAAAATCTTCCATATTAAGATTTTGAATGATTAGTATGCGCTCTTTCCTACCTACACCTTCAGGGCTTCTGTAAGCATTTTTTTTGAGATTGTAGCAGTGTGCTTACTTTCACAGTACATGCTGAAAATGCTAATAAACAAGGGCTTTGTAAACAGGTTAACTGTTCTCAATGCTCAATTCACATACACCTACTTTTGGCTTTTTCTAATGGGTAATGCATTTTACTAACTGCCTACAAACGATCACATGTATTGATACTAATAATTGTGCTATGCTTTGTTTTAAACATTAGTATTGTGATCCTGCTTTTTAGTAAATTTAAACCCTCTCAATTACAAAGCTTGGGATTTATTGGTCACAGGCTTGTCATCTTTGTATGTTGTATACTTTTATTCATTTAAAGATGTGATTGGGTTTTCTTTTTTCGTTGTTCCACTATATTCCAATATATTGGGATTATCCAGTTGTGTATGTACATTTCTAGGATGCATTTGTCTTCCTAGTTTGACAGGTAAACATTGTAGTTCTAGCTCCTGATTTAATCTATTCCCAGTCAGACATTTTACATTAATTTTCATAATTTCACAATTTTCTTCTGCTATACTGGAGAGGTACCACTGATTGCAAAATAACATATAGATGCTGGAATGTGATCAGCAAAAAAAAGAAGAATCTTATTTATTTTTTTGCCTAATCCTGATGGCTGTCTTAATGTTGTCTCAATGACTTTTCCACGGTGAAAACCTATTTGCCATCAGTCTGTTCAGCAGCAGAAGGGTTAACATTCCTTCCCCCACTCTATTGAAGATCTTTTGAATGGGAGGAATTTGCACCCTTTGGCTCAGGTTGCAGACTCTCTTGATCAAACTAGGGAAGTGAGGGTCATAGCTGTTCATTGCTTACTACTTCCTTGGCTAGTTTGAAACTTTGGTTATGCTTTAGAGTAACATTTAGTTTCCATCCTTGGCAGTTCTATTAATTCTCTGCTGACTAATTTGTCAAGATCTATCTGTAGCCCCCTCCAACTACATATTTGTGTTTTTTATTAGTAATTTCACAGGAAGTCAATTCTTTGTGTAATCTGACATTTTGGTCTACGCATTAACAGATGGAATTATAAAGATTAGGGAAACCTATTGTGTTTGAGAACCCCATACTAATGTGGGGTAACACCTTTTTAGAGTGATAAAATACATGCTTGAATTCCTCAATTCAACACTAAGCCTATTTTTCATATATTTACTTTAAAATAAGACCTGCATTTATCCACACTAATAATGTATACATTAGTATTCTCATCTACATCCATTTTTTTGCAGTGCTTAGACACTATTTATTATATGCAGTTTCAAAGGTTTAAGAGTCCATTCTGCTGGGTGTTTAGATCATTATCTGTGTGGTTTGTAATGAAGAGTAAAAAAAAAAGAAATACCTGTTTTGTGACCTTTTTAACTGACCTCATTGCAAATCTAAGTTGTGCAATTAATATTTGACATTTTTGTCATTGGGAGCAGTACCGGTGCAGGAAACCTGGTGGGGGAGGTGGATGCAGTTTTCAACATTTTTTTTGATGCATTCAGGAGGTTAAAGTGGGCCCCCATTAAGATTAACCTCAACCCATTACAGTTTTTTTTGGCTTGCAGGCCCCACCCATGAATGGTCCTGGACAGCTAATACCAAGCTTTTGTTTCTCCTGCAGAAAGGGTTTTTTTTTGTTGTTTTTTTTTCCCCCCCCTCTCAGAAAGGAAAGAAAACAGTCCTCGTTTCTGCGTTCTAATCATGTGACTTCCCTCCAGTGAGTCACAGATAGGATTGAAGGTGATTCATAGGATGAATCAGACAGGAAAAATTTTTTCTTTCTTTTTTTTACTCTGGAAATGAATATGAAAAGGGGAATCTAAACAGATATGGCAATCTCTAAATTGTAATATTTAACATAAGCCTGCCTGTGGATATGCAGCTACTTTGTACAAAGATCTGTATGATATCAGTTCTGGACCTTGAAAAACTCATTTAATTTTACTTTTATAGCAATGCTTGAGTGAATAAGACACTTTTGTTGGTATTTTGTTAACGGGGCATGCTTGTAATGAATGCCAATATGCTGGTTACAGTTTAATCTATTTACCTGTCTCTTTTTTTTGTCTTTTTATATTGTAATTCTTCAAGGTGCAGCTGCTCTGTTTTTAGGGTATTTTGAGTGGTTTAAATTGGCTATCAGCTCTTGCATGTGAAATGGAGGGATCTTGTTTTACTTCTAAGTCATGCTAGCTGTTTTTTGAGCATAGTGATCGTTACTATATTTTCTCAGAACTCACATGGCAACTACAGTGGGGGAGGGGTCCCACCCACCAAGCCTCTGATGGGGGCTGGGATTCTTGCAAGAGAATTGTAGTGATAAACACTCTCAAGTTCACCAAAGCTACAACATGTCAAGCCTACATCTTACAGGCAAAAATACATGATTCACTTGATGTGTTTTTTTGTTTTTATTTTTTTTAACTTTACCTCTATTGTCTGTACTTGAGGACAAGACTATCATATTCCTTTACTAAGCAATATTGCTTATGAATTTAGTTTTAAAATCACAACAAAATTATTTTAGTACATGATGAATAATCACTGATTTTTATATTGTGCTGTTGATCACATATATGTGTGTTTGTGTGTGTGTGTGTGTGTATGTATGTATGTATATATATTTTATGTATTTTGCTGATTATTCTATTTCTATACTGTCTGTTTTTGTTCCATGCATCCAGTTTGTTCAATTAAATATTCTTTAATGCATTTTTGGTTATTAGCCTTGGTTATGCAATGCCCACTGAAATGGGTTTTATTTGGTAAATACAATGAACTGTGTGTTCTGACACATGAATGTTGAACATATTTTATTCACCAGGCTTCATGCCAGGATGCATATAAACTGCATAGGTGGTTGTGGATATTAAACATCCAGTGCTAGAAATTAGAAGTAGTGCAACATGATTATTAATATAATGTGTGTGTGTGTGTGTGTGTGTGTGTGTATGTATGTATATATATTTTATGTATTTTGCTGATTATTCTATTTCTATACTGTCTGTTTTTGTTCCATGCATCCAGTTTGTTCAATTAAATATTCTTTAATGCATTTTTGGTTATTAGCCTTGGTTATGCAATGCCCACTGAAATGGGTTTTATTTGGTAAATACAATGAACTGTGTGTTCTGACACATGAATGTTGAACATATTTTATTCACCAGGCTTCATGCCAGGATGCATATAAACTGCATAGGTGGTTGTGGATATTAAACATCCAGTGCTAGAAATTAGAAGTAGTGCAACATGATTATTAATATAGGAAGCAAACTGTTTTATTTTAATATGTAAACGTTCTTAAACTGGTATTGTGAGCATGGTTTTTTTCTTTTGCTATGGGTTTTTTTTTAAATAATGAATAATGTGTCTTTAATTTGCTATAACCATGTTTCATAATATATCTGTCTCTGTTTGCTAGAAAGAAGTCAAGAGTATAGCAATGGCTAACATTAAATTAAATGTTTTTGATATTTGCTAACCGAATACTAAAAAGCAAAGTCTTTAAAATATATAATTACTAAGTGTCATATGTGTCTACATAAATTCCCTATAAAGGCATACTATGGCAAGTCATACATTCTTGATTTATTTGACAGTATGCAGTTAGTGATGGATACATTCTTTCCCTTAAGACTTGGGTTGACCTAGGAAGACTTTACATGAGCCCATTTTTGTTCTCAACTAGTGATAAGGAAATGCTACTTCAGTGAAGCTGAACAAAATATGCTGTAGTCATTTTTCCTGGCTTTTCTTCATCCTCTTAGGGTGCCCCCTCCTCCTTCACCTACTCCATTTTGGTTTTCTGTTCTCCTATATGCTCAGGTCTTACTATTCTTGTCTTTCCTTCCTATATTAATCTTAGACAGTTCTTGACATTTTGCTGCTTCAGGTCAGCTGCGGAGAACATACCTTAAGCAACTATGAAGGGATTTTTGAAATTGAATAGACAATGAAGTGGCACATTTTATTATATAAAACTTTGATAATGTGTCTAGATTTTAGATATTTTAATACCTAATGGTTTTTGGTATAGCAAATCGGGTATTACTTTACTGAGCACTTTGAAAACATAGACGCAATAATGTAGCATTGTATAGATCTCTTATTTTAAAACACCTTTTTTAGTTCACTATTATAATGTTGCAAAATGTATTGGATCATTTTATTTCACCAATTTGCCTCAAATCCGTCTTTAAATGAGCTGCCACTTTTAGCTGAGAGTCCTCAGCCCTGCAGCAGGAGGGAGGAAGCTATGTGGGTTTACTGGGAAGAGAGAGCTTTGGGGGGGGAGGGAGTGGATGACAATATCAGTGTGGTGATGACCTCTAGCAGTCTAAAAAACACTTGCTCTGTTTTAGTTAGTATTTCACTTGTTCACTGTAAACACCCCATGTATTATATATTTGTTTTTTTTACTGCCTGGCCAAAAAAAAAAGTTATATACTGTAATATTTTGTTGGGCCGCCTTTACCTTTAATTTTGACATCCATTCGCTGTGGCAACACTTTGATAAGCTTATGCAATGTTACAACATTTATTTCCCTCCAGGGTTGCAATAATATTTCACCAAGATCTTGTAGTGATGATGGGAGAGTCAGGCCACTGAGTAAAGTCTTTTCCAGCACATCCCAAAGATTCTCAATGGGGTTAAGGTCTGGTCTGGTAGCCAATCCATGTGTGAAAATGTCTCATTCTCCCTGAACCATTTGTTTGTTTAACAATTTGAGCCCAATGAATTCTGTATTGTCATCTTAGAATATGCCCAATGTGCCATCCGAGAAGAAAAAATCTATTGATGAAAAAACATTCAATATATTCAAGTAGGCAGCTGACCTGATTTTTTTGGGGGACATAATGTTGCTGAACCTAGACCTGACAAGGTGAAGCAACCCCAGGTCATAACACTGCCCGAAATCCAGCTGGCAACTTTTTTTTTTTGGCCAGGCAGTGTATATATGTCAATTTTGTTTTTATGAAACCTTCTCTTAGTGTTGGTTTCAAATGACATTTGCCACATTATTATTTTGTAATATACTGAAATTAAGCTATAAAAACTGATAAATTACACACCTTTTGCAGGCGATAGGCACTGCATAACACCTGTTCCTCTGCTGTAGCAGGTATTTACTTGTTCTTCTTTAAACCTTTTGACTATTTAAAAGAATTCTGGCATACGAGAAACATGGAGCCTGTTATTGCTGACCACTCATGAAAATAATAGCTGCTAGTCTGTCATGCTGACCCTCATGCTTCAGTGGCCGACCCAGAAGAAGTATGCATGTACAGACTTCTGATCTCCACCCTGTTTCCAAGTCAGTGCTTCCACGTATTCAAGTCAAAGTGTTCGGAATTTTAGCATTTTTTGAGGTCTGCATTGGATGCTTCTATGTTTCTCTTATGGCAGATCTACTTTACCCCCAAGACAAGGTTATAACCAAAGCTATAAAGGGGGACTGTAGGCAGGAATGCTACATTAACAATTGAAACACATGTTTATCTGATAAATAATGAACCTCTTCAGCCAGCTTTGTGATCTAGCCACTCCTAAGAATAATAAAATATATATGCAAAACCACTGCACATTAGAGGTTGGATATTGCAAAATAAATGGCAGTTGTTTCCACAGACTTCACCTAATCGATTCCCATTTATTTTTGCACACCATCTCCTGGTTTGCTTGCTGCAAAACTCTTGACATGCAAAAAAATCAGAGCAGAGTAGATTGCAGGAAAAATTGGTGAAATACAGGAAAATGAAGCCACCTTGTGAAAAATTACATCTACTTTGTCGTTCCAATTTACTCCACTACATCTGTGGTGTACATTTTTCCGTGGAAACCAAAAGTGAAATGAAAATAAATTGAAGTTATTTACTAAAATGAATATGGTAATTGTCATCGCTGTTAAAATGGCAAACATTAAAGGAGAACTATGGGTTTAAGGCTTTTCCCCATAGTTCTCCTGAGGGTAATGGGAGGACACAAACTAGCGTCCTCCCGTCAACCTAAGCTCAGTATACCGCGAGCTAATGCTCGCGGTATACTGAGACGCCACAGTACACCGCAAGCTAATGCTCGCGGTATACTGAGACGCCACAGTACACCGCAAGCTAATGCTCGCGGTATACTGAGACGCCACAGTACACCGCGAGCTAATGCTCGCGGTATACTGAGACGCTGAAGCGGATCCCGACAATTATGTCTGGATCCGCCCAGCTGCGTGACTGACAGCTGGCTCTGCCTATCTAGAGGCAGAGCCAGCTGTACCTGCCCCCTCCCCCGTCCGATACGCCAGTCAGCGCTGGCGGATCGGAGGAGGGAATCCAGCCCCTCCGCTGTCACGGCAGAGAGCTGTGACGGGATTGAGAGGTGAGCGAAAGCCGGTATATGTTCGCTCACCTCCCGATCTACTGAGCCGACCTGTGACAGTCTCATTGTCACAGGTCGCCTAGAACTATGAGGTGAGTGAAAAGCACTCACCTCATAGTTCTCCTTTTAATTGAATTGCCCCAAAAGGTTTATAAATAAGGTGGTTTCATAGCAACCTTTCCTATGGGGAAAAAATATTTTTGACCTTTTTTATATAAGCTTGTCTCCTATATGTAAAAAAAACCTACACTGGAGCTCCTGTTTGAATAAATGCTATATGTACAGCTATTCTAATGTGCATGGAATTAGTAGGCAGATAATTCTGCTTCTGTGTAGTATTTTTATTTTATTTATTACAGGTACTTATATGGCGCCAACAATTTACGCAGCGCTTTATATAGTTGCACATTCACATCTGTCCCTGCCCTCAAGGAGCTTAAAATCTCAGGTACAGGGCCAATTTAGACGGGAGCCCATTAACCTTCCAGCATGCCTTTTAGAGTGTGGGAGGAAACACACACAAGCCCATGGAGAGCATGCATACTACTTTTGCAGATAGTGACCTGCCAGGATTCGAACCAGGGACCCCCAGTGCTGCCAGCCAGAAGCAATAACCAGAAAGCACTGTGATGCCTATAAGGCAGTGTGTACTCCTCACCTCCAAAACACTGATTAGAAGATATCGCCATCATATTTCTTCAAAATGGGGATGACCGTGCTTGGCTTTGAAGGAAACCTGTTATGAGATATGGCAGCCTGCATAACAGACCTCTCCAGAATATTCTAATTACCTGGCTGTCAGGCAGAAACAGTGTCTCTTATAGTTATAGGTTCACTGACTTGGGACTTAAATGCAGATCAGAAGTTTTGACTTCTTCTGGCTTCCTAATTTGCCTGCTTGCTGCAGGTCGGTGACAAAGTATTGAATCCAGAGACAGCCAGGAAAATAAAGCTCTGCTTTAACACATTAATAATTTTCTTTTCCACAAGTCATTTGACCATTGTGGATTGGAATATTCTTGCTGGGCTCCTAGGAGCCTTTTTTATAGGTCTGGATTGGGGCATGGTCTTGCTGGCTGCCGAAAAAGACACACATACATGGTGCATTATTATTATTTATTATTATACAGAATTTATATAGCGCCAACAGTTTGCGCAGCGCTTTACAATATAAGGAAGGCAGTATAATAAAATTCAAGAGAAGATGGTAAGGAGGGCCCTCCCCTAGACTGTAAAAATCCTTTATTCTTGCCAGCTTGACACACACTGTTTGGCAGCCACCCTTGCAAAGAAACGAAAAAATTGGGAGAAATGTCCTCTAATGCAGCGCTGCCCCTGAGGTGAGGGTAAACAAATGTCGGAACCCTTGCAAAGAAAGTAGATTGTGGAACCAGGAATTTGTATGATTTGTATAGGTAGTATTAGGCTGTCCACACACTGCTCAAAGTTTGTCCGAGTTGGCAGGACTCCCCTTTCCCCTGATCGATTTTTCAGTCCATTTTAGTCTAAGGAGCTGGTCTGAAAGTATTTAGCTGAACAGTGACAACAGCCAATTGACTGCAGTCACTGTTGTGGTTCTGACAGCAGCACACCCAACGCTGTCGGAATACAATAGCTTGGCAGGGGGGATTCCCTCATCTATGTTGTTTAGCATGATTAGGGGAATCAATCATTTTTTCTAGTTCAGCCTGTGGGAATGAATGAGAGAAAAAAAAAAGATATATGGCCAGCCTTAGATTCTGATGCTTTAAACCCAGCTGAGATCAAATTTCCTCATATGCAGTTAAGGATACCAGAGGAAAGGTTGAAAATATGCAAAAATTGGCGATTAAGTATATAGAAGAACATTCACCAGTCAGAGAATGACTTCCAGAGATTGCCTTTTGTGAAGTTCTTAGGTGTAGGGAGTGCCAACTGCATCCCTAAAAAAAATCCCCCTATAGAGCTTTGCTTTTTACATGTCATTTTTAACTTCCTCAGCTTACAAGGGCCACAGTGCACTTCTCCAGGAGACATGTCGGATGGGTTAAATTAAACACACGTCTTCACTGATTTACAGTCTAAAGTACAAAGAGGATGACTATTCTGCCTGTTTTGATACCCACAGCACTTTCTTCCCTGACTGTTAATATTATAGAGAATACAATGGTATGCTTACATAATATTGTCATTTAGGCTATGTCTGCATTTTGACATTCTTTGTTTTTACATTCTTGAAAACCATATTGGCATTTTTTTCCTAGATCTTGCTTCAGCACACTCTCACTGTCAAATAGAAGATAGCCAGTTACCAATTCCATGCATATATTATTTTTGTTTTTCAAAGCAGTAACAGCAGGCTCAGGTTATTAAGCCATTTGGTAATGCAGAAAGGATACTGTTCAGTTTACTTATTCCTAGCAGATGGCATCCTGATCTTTTACAACTGACTTGGCCCTTTTTGTGTGCTTTGGTCAATGGATTGTTTTCAGTATGCCCCGACATTCAATTTGGCAAAAGAGGTTTCCCTTTTTTAAACTGGGGACTACTAAAAGTATGCAGTCAGAATTAAATAAGGCATTTTGCAAATACAAATTCTCTGAGAGTACAGTGTTTGTCAGAACTACAGCGGAAAGATATTTGGGGGTGCTTATTTCAGATTAATGCGAGGAAAGTGAATAGAATTCTGGGATTGCATCATTAGCGGTATCACCAGCAGGAGGAAGGAGGTCCTGATTCCCCTATCTAGATCCAGAGTTAGCCTGGACTGTGTCCAGTTCTGGAGACCTCACTTCCAAAATATATTGATAAAATAGAATGAGCGGCATCAAAAATGGTGAAAGGTCTGAGGAATAAAACATATCAGTCTTCATGCCAGGCATTATCACAGTGTTTCCCTTCCTCTGGTGGCCTACCCTTTCACTGGCACTGCTTAGTCCTGGCATACAGTGTGGTTGGTCTGCCTGATGACAGGGCAAGTAAAGGACAGTCCAGGCTCAGGGGACAAATGGGCATAGTGATGACTGTTGCTTTGTTTTGAAGAGTACCATCATCACTGGAGCAAGAAGGAAGTTGGGCACAGTGCTGGAGCATGAAAAGTATAGATTGGAAATCATTTATTTTCCCATTTATATTTATTATTTTTATAATGAAGGTGAATCTAAAAATGAAGTAAAAAATGATTTGGAATTCCACTAACGTACAGTTTTGAGGAAAGCAGGGGTATGCTTGAAATCTTTAAGTTCATAAATGGCATGAATAAGGTTTAGAAAGGCAGTGTTTTTAATGTAACGCTAAGGTCAAGAACATAGGGAAAAAGTAGTTGATTCTGCCAGCAGAGGTAGTGAGTCAGTTAACAGTAGGTGAATTTAAATATGCTTGGGACCTATGCAAAAGTTTTTTTAAAATGGGGAAAACTGTGAAGGAACAGAGAGCTCTCGATATATAGAGACAGTGCGTGACTGTGGTGTCCCACGTCGGTTCTAAGTATTGGGAAAAGTATATTTTACTCTTCCAATACTTTTATACAAATACTGCCATAGCAGACATGATTTTGAAGGCGCATGCTCTGGTACACCTCATTCTTGCTTCTTGGCTGATCAAGTCACTGACCTGAAAATAGTTTGTATCATTTGTTGGGGCACCTGATGTGCACATGGTTTATGGTTTTCTCAGGTCAGTGACTCGCCAAGTACAGACACAAGAAAAAGAATGTACTGTCAAAATTATGTTGGCACTGTCAACTACCTTATTTTTATACTGACAGGCTAACTTGAATATCTCTTTTGTTGCTGGTAATCTGGTGTTCTGAAAACCACAGATGCTGAAAAATGAAGTATTGGGCCAGTTATCCCAAATATCATTATTATAGTAGAAGTTGTATAGAATGATTTAATCTGAGGAACCAGACCCACTCAGAAAAAAAATTCTGGCTGCAGGAAACCATGCCAGGTGAAGTTAAGTTTTTACCAGTGAGTGTTTGAGGATTTTATTTTTGCATGTTTTATTTTTTGTTTTCTTTATAATTTCACAAATCGTGAGAGTAATATCATTTGTCAACCTGCTCGTGCACATAGGAGCTATATCAAGTGTACAATGAAGAAGGCAATTCATAACAATACTTCCCCCTTGCCCTCCTTTACGTTCATTACAGCGGTCCTATGACGCACCACATACCACAAGGGCAGGCAGGGACCAACATTCGGTACTGTAATGAAAATCCACCATTTTTGAATAAAATTGTGAATGTATAAAAGAAGGTACTCCTAATGGGAGAACAATAATAGAAAAGACAAAAAAAGAGGAAGAAGGACAAAGAGGTCAATAAAAACTTGGAACACATAAGCCACAGATACCGCTTCAATCCCAAGTGTAGGAAAAAGGCAAAATGAAGGGGGGGGGGAAAGGGGAGGAGGAGGAGGGGAACCCCTGGGAAGAAGAGAAATGCAGCTCCTGGATTACTACTGAAAGGAGGAATAGTCTAAGACCAAAGGTAAAGAATCACAAAGGGAAAAATCACAAGATACTGAAAAGAGAAAATGAAGGAAACCTGAAATAAGAATGGACTCCTTTTTAAGTGTGTGTTTTTACACATATGATCTACTGTACTATATTCCCCATATTGCCTGTCCTCCTATGTAACATGTACATCTGTTTGCTAGGTCCTCAGTGCCCTGAATTTCCATGGTATACAAAGTACTAATTCCAAATTCTAGTGCTCTATGGTCTTTCCTTTTCAACAAATCCCAACATATGTCTATTCTGAGAAAACTATAAAGAGAGTCATATGCTGGCTCTTTTTAAAACTATTGTGCTGAGGTTTAACACATTATCCACAGTAAATAACATTATGGAATAAAGTATGCATTCTTGTACACTTTATCTTCTCCTTTTTCAGGGCAGCAAAAGGCATAGGAGTGCAGTTGGAGGTATAGTCATGTATTACCTGCGCTTTAGGCACAAGTACGGACTGCTGGGTCCATAAACATACCCTCCGCTTGGGACGGATGCAGTGTATATCTCATCATACATGACAAATGCTCTCAAGATCAGCTACAAGGGCACATTTCTAGTTTGGCTTGCTCCGGAACAAAAGCAAGATACCAGTGTGTCACTTTTAATATCTCTAGTGTTTGCAGACACTCACTGTTTTCTATGAACTTTATTATTTCACACTTCTATAAACCCTTTGCATTATCATACCTATTTACCCAGCTCATACACAGCCAGATTGGTTACACTAATGAGCTTTTCTAAGGCTGCCAACACCTTGAAATGCTGGCATAATAAAGTAAAAATTGTGGTAGATCCCAGTTAAAATGCAGTAAAGTTGTGAATAGTGAGGGCCCTTTCCTGATTTGAAGTGTCTGTAAACCCAAAATATATTTCTTCGTTAATCTATAGGTATATGGCCAGCTTATCCGCAGATTTTCTATGGTCAGATGGAAAAAGTGCAACAGATTCCTCCATCATCGCTAAACTGTGTGGATGGAGCAATCTCCCACTGGGCCAAGCTTCAGTATCTTGCTAGTTGGCCCCGCTGGCTCTCAAAATACCTGAACAATGCCTGCATCCAATCAGATTGCATTTTGAGAGCTAGCGGGGCCAACTATCGATACTGAAGAAAATCCATAGAAAATCAGCAGATATTCTATAGGTGTATGGCCAGCTTTAGACACTCCCCAAGTAAAATCCTTTTTTGAGTGCTATTTTTCTGTTTTAAATACCTGTTGATCCTGCCACTTTCACTTATTCCCTGTGGCATCAATCGGCATGCTGATTTTCCTTCTGCAACATTGCCTCTCACGTGCGCATGTTTCAGTTTTCTCGCTCCAAATGGCCGGTCACGCGACCTGGAAAAATAATAATTTAGAAACCACAATTCTGATTGGAATGCTGCAACTTGTGGATGGATTGTTTAGTGTTAGTCTACCCAACCTATATAACAGGAGGGATATAGATTGGCTTACGTAAACTTTAGGGGCCAAATCACACTTTGCATTACGGTAATGAGCATTACTGCAGTGCATGTTAATGCATGTTGCGTACATTAGCATATTGTGGCGTAATGAACTTTGAATAGCACTCCAAAGACTATGCAGCTTTGACACACATGCTCTGTACTTGTGTTGTGGTGCTCGGTCCCAGAAAAAAATGCTGCATGTACTTTTTTGTAGTGGGTTTTTTTTTTTTTTTCTATATTTTTCTTTTTTTGGTGTTTTTTCTGAGACATTGGGATCCCATTCAAAATTTAATGGGCTGCCTTAACACAACACACAGTAATGCATGACACAACGTGTTATGGCTGAGCACTAGAACAGCCAAGTGTGACTGGGCCATAAAGGTACAGCAGCACACCGAAAGCATAGGCTTGTTTAAGGCAACTGATGAAGGTTTGTAGAGACTACACATGAGGAAGCTGGTGGTGGGTGAATAGGAGGATTGCAGATCAGGGTTATTCGTGGTGAATGTTGGGAGGGGGACATTGTGCACAGGTGACTTTTTCACTTTGTCCTCGACTGACTCAGCCCATAGAAAATTATCTGAAGGAAGAGCCCTTTTTGTTACCAATAGCAATTATCCCTTTAATTCTCTCATACTACATACTAATCCCAGCAAGTAAACTAACTGATTTGTAGGACTTAAGCATGTCTGCATGACGGAAATTGGCTTTTAAGGAACAGGAATCTTTGGCTGCTATAAACCTGTTAGGGTAATGGTGCCTAGAGTTGGGCTTTGAGATGCATTGGTATATAAGGCCTACTTACAGGGTTATTCACAAAACGGTGAAGAGTTTGGAGAAGGCAGGAGAAGTGAACAATCTAGGACAACATAGCTGAACTGGAAAGTGAGCTGAATTGGAGAATTTTTCCAAATCGGCTATTTTGGTCCCCTGCCTTCTCCAAACTCCTCACTCTTTTGTAAATAACCCTGTTAGTGTTTAAATGGTTAGTTCTTTTGCTAGCTCAAAGGGCTGAGTGATTTTGTTTTTGTGATTTGCATGGTTGCGGGTAGAATAAAAACGGCATTGTACTGCGGACCTAGCAGCCTTCTACCTCAGTTCAGTGTGGCAGTATAGGAAGTGCAAGAGCTAGATCAATTTTAATCTCTTGCATATAGGCAATGAATATGGCAAACACCATACTTGGCTGAATGTAAGTATTTGGTTCTCAAAACATAATGTATTTACTATTGTATTGCTCTGTTCTAATTCTTGTTGGCTCACATCAGGCCTGATCGTATGATAATCGTATGCGATCGACTTTTCGTACGACAATCGTAAGGTGTATGGGTTGTGTGCAACCGCCAGTACTGTACAATCGTACGACTTTTGTCTTTCCTGCATGTTCGGAAACTTCAGTAGATCGTACGATTTTCGCAAGGTTGGTGGTGTTTCCGTACGTCAAAAGTCGTACGATTTAACACTGCTCATGCACAAATGAAAATACGTGCGGCCGATTACCGCTATTTGTCCAGGTGTTTTTGTTTTTTTTGGTTTTTTTTAACTACCACTGATTGAACCTTGAGATAATCGGGGCAGGATGGGGCCGCCGTACGACAGATCAATCATTGGACTAAAAGTTTTGTACGATAATCGTAAGGCGTATGGGCACCTTAATAGTGATCTATTGTTTTGCTGTCATCAAGAACCAGTAGATCACTATAGCTGAGACCTGTTGCTTCAGAGACAGGCAGGACAGAGCTTGATCAGTTGGGCATCAGTTTCCAGGAGGACAGGAAGTGCTGTGACATCATGGTGCTTTCCCTATAAACACAATGCTGAGGCATTGTGTGGCAGTGCTGTGCTGTGTGTTGCTTTCTGAGAGTTCTGTAGCAGATTTGCAAGCCTTGGAGCTGATTGATTCAGGTTTTGTCTTTAGTGCTGCACCACAGTTATCACTAGCGGTTGCAGCACTGATTTGAGGTCATGACCCTTGTTATACTTTTTGTTTTTTGTGTAGTTTTTGTAGTTGGTGGTTTCCAGCATTTTTTTTTTCTTTTTAGGACAAACTAGAGGTGCCCCGAAATGGAAATGTTTAAAATGAAAACAAAATTTTAAAAAATTTCAGACCGAAACCGATGCCAAAAATGTTTTTTATTGTAATTTTTTTTTAAAATGTCGTCCTTTTTTTGAGATCTAGATCATCCTTCAACAAAATCAGCAAAATAAAAACTGCACAGTCAAAAAATTTGTTTAGTACACTGCAGTCTGTCCATCATAACTACAGACACAAACTTGGGTTTAATTATTTTACACTGGATATAATTACAGGGGATACAGAGGTGCCAACAGCTCCAGAACTTGCAAGGTAGCCTGACCATTATTTACCAGTTTTATGTGGGCATAACATTCTATACAGGATAAAGCAAGTTTTGTTTGTTTCCTATTTTGCTTTTACTGCACTACTTCTGTTTTTGTTTTTGTACTGTTTGGATAAAATCAGGATTATAAATATCAAAAAGTGTTTTTTTTACCCAGTTGCAAAAAAATGTAGCATATCGGGGGACAGTGGTGGTTTTTGTGTGACATGTGAATCCCCAGTTTTAATTTTACATAACGGACCTTTTTGAAGTTTAGTTATGTCTTGACTTGTAGGTCAGGTTTTGGTGCAGTTGAATTTCCCATTCTGCCATATCTGCAAACTACTTCTGAAATGGTCTTACTGGATACTTGACTCTGCTCATAAAAGTCAGATAAACTGATGCCATGACATATAATGGTAAAAGCCAAGAAGAATCGGCTGTGGGAAAACGGGGGCAGAAACCCTGACCAACATTAGCCCAATACTAGTTCTTTAGCTCCAGTCTACAACATCTGACTTTTTTCTGTGGCATAGTTGGTGCTAAAATTGTTACATTTTGCAACAATAAAATAAATCCACAGATACTTTCTACGGAGCCAAAATATATGACCATTTTACCCTATTATTATATTGTTTTGTTCACTTTCAATTCCACCTACACTGCTTCCATTTTGCTGGTGTTCCATTTAAAAACAGAACAGAGATTTCAGAAAAAGTAAGGGCAAGTAAGAGCATTTAATTGTTCAGAGTGTACATATACTTTAAAGACTTGGCTCTTCTCCAGAAACACGTCGCCAAACACTGGCAGGACTCAGTGGTACCATTGCCTCGGTGATTTTGGTCCATATGCCATCTACTTCTTGTCCCTGCTATTTTATGAATACAATTGAAGTTGTGGTCCAGTAGACTTTGATTAGAGCAGTTATTTCCATTCATTAAATAGCAGGGAAAAGATGTAGAGAGCACACAGACCATTCGAATTGAGCCAACAGCACTGCTGCATTCGCTGCACATAAGACAGGGACATTCACCCATAAATAAACAGATCTTGATTTTAAAATTTCAATGATTTTAGATACGTGTACTCTTGCATTCAGCAGATCCTTACTTGTTAGCATTCCAAGCAACGGCTTCTTTGCTTTGCAGTGATGGTCATCTTTAGTTTGTGTGAAAAGGCCCTAACTGTAAACGTTTTCATCTATCTAGTTACTGCTTTATATTGAAAACTGATTCAAATCAATGACTGTACACCGCAAATGCACCTTAGACGCTTTTAACTATAGCTTTAGATATATTTATTCACAAAACACATGCAATGTTGTATGTGAGTCACATTGTGGCTTTTTTTTTTTTGGCCCATGTTACCTAACCGTAGGGTTTATCATAATATGAAGAAATGCCTAAACCATAACTCACTTGCTTTATACATATTTAAAGCATTATGAACCATATACTAGACATGTATACCCAAAGGCAATTAATTGCTATGTAATTACAATTAAAACGATTATATAATTGTTTTGAACCCCTCCCCTTTGAATTCTTCTAAACTACAGTGTAGGAAAGGAGAATAGGCACTGCACTCTGAGGCTTGCTAAGAGATGATCTTTATAAGGACATTGCTTTGCTACTTATTACCCACCTTATACAGATGCTTTTCTTTGTTGAATGTTTGTTTTTGTTTCTATGTTTTCTATCTACCTATAGTAAAGGACTAACCATATTTTTTTATTAAACGTCAATTTACACGTTACTTGGCACACAAAAAAGTGTGATTTATTATAGTAAGTTAAATTTTTTTTTTTGCTTTGTACTAGGGATGTCCCGATACCGATGCTAGCATCGGAAACTTGTACACAGTGGGTTGACTTATAAACACATCACCTAATTCAATAAGGGGAAATATAACAGTCATAATCTGCCATGCACTATAAAAATACTTCAGATCCGGTTGGTTGGTATAGAAAGCATTTTTTATTCTAATATACATATTAAGACAAGTCTGCGGCAAGCGGTGGTTGAAGTACTTAAATCTTGTACTTCTAAAAAAAACAAACAAATATCTATATTATGTACAGTAAAGGTTCATAGGCTACAATACAATGAGGGCTGTTGTATGGTATTCACCTTTTAATCTTTAATGAAACATTCCTCTTTGCAAAATGAATAAAAATT
>NW_017306391.1:295749-296184 GCF_000935625.1 Nanorana parkeri
TAAAAGTTTGGCAATACCTGTATCTGATTTTTCTTTTTTCTTCTTCCAGAGTAAACTATATATGGAAGGTTTTAGAAGCCTGAAAGAAGGAGAACCAGTAGAATTCACATTTAAGAAATCTTCCAAAGGCTTTGAATCATTACGGGTAACAGGCCCAGGAGGGAATCCCTGCATAGGAAGTGAAAGAAGACCCAAGGGAAAGATAGTTCAAAAAAGAAAACCAAAAGGAGATAGGTAAGTTCACTAATCCTTTTAATTGCTTAAAGTGACCCTTGTAATTCAGCTTACTATCCCATCTAACAGTACTTGGGAATAGAGGATGTTGTAAGCTATTTATTTTTTCCCTTTCCTTCTGCTCCCTCCTCTCCCAATTTGGCTCAAATTATTTTTGTGGCAGCAAAGTCAATAATAAAAAAAAAATAATAGCCATTCAAG
>NW_017306391.1:296401-298086 GCF_000935625.1 Nanorana parkeri
GAACCCTGGAGCATGTGCCCCCCCCTTCATGGCTGACCCCCTTTCTTCAAAACCCCCTACATTTATTCCAGGCTCCGCTGTCCCTCCTGTGAGCCTGGGACAGGCATGGAGGGTGTCGGCAGATACAGGGGAGACTAGTGAACATGCGTTCACTAATCTCCATTCAATGAACCTGGAAGCAATGAGGATTTTGTCACTTCAGGTTTAAAAAATGGTAAGGCGTGCATGTGTGGTTTCACTACCACAGGAACCTGAATGTGCAAAGTGACAACAAATCTTTAGATAAACCTTTCAGTGTTTGCCCTTATACATAACTATTTTGGGGCAGAGGTGTTCAGCAGCACTAAAGATCCACATTTTTAAGCTACGATCAGTGATTCATCTCTTGTAAAGTGCTTGGGGTTTACAGTAAATAAAAAATTTGGGCATAAGTTAATTTCACCCAGCTGCCAGGATTCTGGGCGCTGTTCATATAGCTTCATTCATTCCCACTATATATTATTCTGGCCTTTTCCCTACAGCCTTTTTTGTGAATTGCATTAAATGAAGTGCCAAAATGAGGCTTTTCATAAAATGTATCCAATTTTTAAATTCAGCTGCTATTTCACATCAAGTCCTAGGAAAAGATCTGATTTTTTTTTTAAGAGGGATAAAAAGATCCAGCATTAAAACCTTCTTTTTTTTTTTTCTTTTTTTTACATCGGACATATTCTTTGCTGAATTACTGGCTCAGTTTCTCCTTAGGACTGTATAATGTAATGGTTACCTGGCAACTTGAAAATGCGGGTCTTCCATGATCTGCAGTGTCAGGTAGAGCTTTAGAGACCTTGGTGCTTGTGTTGCTAAGTAACGTGAGGTAATCACAAGGCCCTTAAATAAAAATGGATCCTATTGAAAATCGGATATTGCATGCAGGAATGTATTATGCTACCACTCTGCAGCTGTTGGTTTGTGTATGTCAAATGGGTATTTTGTTTTTGACATATAATCTTCCCTATTATTTTCTGTTTGATATTTAAAAATATTAGGGATGCACCGATATATCGGCCGAAAATTGCACTTTTGGCATAATGCCGAAAGAGCCATGTTTCGGCCGATACATCGACGCATCCCTGGTTTCTTTTCTCCCCGTTGGGCGCTGCTCTGTGTTCCAGCGGGGAGAAAAGAAAGTGACAGCCGGCCGAGCGCTGAAGGATGAGAGCGCTGTGAGTGGCCGGCGTCTCCCCCCACACCGCTCAGCCGCCTATCACAGTCCAGGAGGGCGGTGTGTGGGCGGAGACAGCCAGCGCTGTCACAGGAGGCTGAGCTCACCTCCCTCCTCCGCTCACTCAGCCTCCTGTGACAGCTGTCGGAGAGGAGAGTGAGCACAAACACTCAGTGATCGCTGAGTGTTTGTAGATAATTGAGGACATGGTATGTTAACTATATCCTCAATTATAAATGAATGGGAGCGATCTGCATCACCTCATGCTCATTCATAGTTGTAGGTAAAGTAAACATACCATGTCCTCATGTTATCAATGAACAGGAACACTCATTCCTGTTCATTGATAACAGGGGATAGAGAAAAAGAGAGGAATAAATCTGTTTTTCTATTTTAAAAGGGAAACATCAGGGGTCTGTTTAGACCCCCAATATTTCCCCGAAGCCCCTAAAAGCATTGTTAAAAAAATTTAATAAAAAAT
>NW_017306391.1:298371-313801 GCF_000935625.1 Nanorana parkeri
TTTTTACCCAGAACAAAAGCAATTATTTTTCCACCTTTTTTAAAGGCTTCTCAGTTGAAATTGTTCTCTCTTCCATTATGACCAAAGGAGGTTAACCCACCATAATGACCAAAGGAGGTAAACCCACCATAACTCGTATTGATCACCTTTTTAAGCACAGCTGCTGATCAGCTTGGAAATCAACAGTTTTTTTGTTTTTGTGTGTGTCAAGGCTGAGCTGCTTTGTTTGGAGGCAAAAAAGAAACAAGAAGCTCTAAGCAGTGCTAGCCTTGAAGCTGTATAGCCGCTGACCTCAAAACAGATGTTTGGTAGGGGTAAAAGCAGCACCAGGGTGCCCAGCTGTCTAAAATGTTAGGCCATATACAGGCAAGGGAAAGGTTTAGTGTTTTTTGTATATATTTTGTATTTAGGAATAATTCAAATTGTTTTAAGTGTGTGAATTTTTTTGCACATTGATAGTTTGTAGTAGCCTCAATTTTGCAGATACTGCTGTTGTAAATATTTAGAGCATGAGTTCATTGACAGTGTTTTCCTGGGTTTTAAAGCCAGTTAAGCTGGCCATACACTAGTAGATTTCCAAACGAAAGATCTTAACCGCCTGATAATGCCATCAGACACTAGAACACATTTTTCTTTTAATTCTAATGTTCAATTTTGGCATGAATGAACTTGAACAAAAAACCTCACTCACTGCTAGAATTGTATTTGTTCCAGAAATATTTTCCTTCCTTCTCCGTTTTTGATTTTTTTTTTTCGTCATTCTGTTCGAAATCATCAATTTGACCCCATCAACTAATAGTCGAAAGAAAGTTCTTTTACGAAAGTTCTTTGAAAATCTAAACAGTGTTTGGCCAGCTTAAGATGCCGTCTTATGCGTTTCGACATACTGTATGTGTTTGAGCAGTTGCATTTGACAGAAACAAAACAGGGTACACAAGTCCTTAGTGCTCTACAGCACAAGTTGTAATTTACACATAAAACGACATGACTCATTGCAGTGACCCTTGCTTTATTAGAACTTTCAATCAGACAAACCCAGTTGCAAGGTGGGCAGCTACTGCTCTGGCATCTTGGCATGTAACCTTCAGCTCTCTTGTTATCCTTTGTCATTTATTATGGGTATTAGTAGTAGTAATAATAATAATATGTATTGTTTATTTAAAAGCAAAAATTGCATACATAGTAAAGATGGTATGGGTGGAAAGGAGACTTTTAATTGTTGTTGAACTGCAACAGATAAAATCAGGTCTTCTGTGTTGCCAGGCAGAGCTGTGTGGCAGAGCAGTGTACATTTTGGATCTGTTTGAACAGAAATACAAATCGTTTAGCAGGTAAAACCGTTCCCTTATATTTTATCTGCGTGCTTAGCTGTTTCCCTAGAGTTTAGCTTTAAGGGATGGTGAGGGTGCAGCTTTTTTAATTGTAAAAAAGCTGCACCCTCATGTCAAAGACTGGACAAAAGCTGCAATCACATGTCTAAGACTGGACATGTGATTAGAACCATGCTGAACACCTAGCACAACTTTTCTCTGAAGTGCGAGCAATACTGTGATCCTACATTCGTTTTTTTTGCACGTAATCCTCCGGTCCTATTGTCCAGCAGCATGCTGTCTGTTTACATTGTAATAAATGTAACAACATCTGTTCCTCCTTTTTTAAATGCTGCGATCCTAATTAAGTCAGATGCAGAACCGGGGTGCTTATCTTAAGTCAATCAGTCTTTGGGCATCGATTCCGACACGAGCGCTAATGTATAATCCTAGTATTTAATTTTGGATTAAAATGGGATCTTTGTAAATTTGCATGCAACTTTTGTAAAACGAAAAAAAAAAATTTCCGTTTTTTGTTGTTGTAAAGCTAACCTTAAAGTTTCTTAATATACTTGTGTTGTGCCTAATAATAATAATAAATGTTAATCTAAATCTCATAAAATTGACTAAAGCAGAGCATGTTTGATGTTCCGTCTCGTTTGGAAATGAAAGAATTTAACTTTATGCCAGATTGGTATAACGGGTGACAAAATAAAGTGTTTTGCCTTTTTTAATAATTATGAAACAATTATTCTATGCTCTTTATTACCCTTCCTTAGGCATAGTCCACCTTTTGCAAAAATTTAGTAAATACACCATTAATAAAAAGATAAATGTGCATTTAAGCCTACAACCTCGATCATTGCGTCATGGGTGCAACCCACAGGCTCCTGCATTGTTTAGATCCCAGCCCCAGGTCTGTATGGAGGTACAAACCTTCTATTATGGGGCCAGAGGAAGTAAACAATGTACTACTGGTGAGTTGACCTCACTGCACCTAAAGTGGCTCTAAACTCAAAAGTTAAATCTTAAAAATGCTTTCTAGTACCTTAACTTAACAAAAATGTATCTTTGTGCATCACTCACCTGTAGATCCCCAAATCATCTCTGAATTCATGCTGACACTGTCCTTCCTTCTGGAGGGTGACTACTTTACAATACACACAGGGACCATGAGGAACAAAAGTAGCCACCCTCCAGAAGGAAGGACAGCGTCAGCATGAATGGTCCTTTTCAATTAATAAACGATACATGAGATTGTAGTCATCACAGGAGTTAGCTTGGAGCAGTGGCTACTTTAGAACACACACAGTGACCATGGGCAACAAAAGTAGCCACCCTCCAGAAGGAAGGACAGTGTCAGCATCAATTCAGAGATGATTTGAGGATCTACAGCACAGTAATATACAAATAAGCTACAGTTTTGTTAATAGTTGGGGTATGTGGATGTATTTTTAAGATAGTACTCCTGAATTTAGTGTTGTTTAAGCCAGTGCAATCTGTGAGTCCCTCTGCTGCGTTTGCAGAGTAGTCTGCCCATTCACAGATCCCTGTGAATGGATGACATGGATGTGCAGGCTAGGCACGCAGAGCCGTGCTAAATTTAAAAACTAACCCATCATTGCAGAGAGAAGCACCCAATGATTTTGGTAGGTGAAGTAAGGGGCGGCTTGAGGGGTTGGGTAATGCGACTCCCATTCTACTCCCTATATATCGGTGTAACCTGAAACATGGTCCCAAATGGCCAACTATGCCTTTTAAAAGCAAAAAGGCTAGTGAGGAGAAAGGGAATAATCTTACATTACAGCCAATTTAGGAGGCATGTTGTCTTTTTAGTGTGTTGTTTTGCATGCCACATGTAGCGATGAATATAAGATCTCATTGAACATATTCACAATGTGAGTGATAAATGGTCTGCGCTTCATGGACACTTGTAGATGCAAGCTTCTATTGATAAGGGCCTATCCAACTGCTGACCTGAAAGACAAAACAGGCAAATGGGGACCCCAAATGTAAACTTGTTGGTAAAGACTCATGGTTGCTTAATGAAAACCATTCTGTGAAGCCTGGTGAGTTGCACTCAGTGAAACGACATCTGCTTCAGTTCTTGAAACTTCTGCTCCAGCATTGTTTACAAATGCAAATGATTCATTGGTCAAAAACAGCTGCAGCTTCATACTTGACCAAATGGTCTATCCTTGCAATAGAATCATGGCTGTGGGGACAGATGCCCTGCCATTCAAAGGAGTAATTAAAATAAATACAATGGATGGATAGAATGAAATTTGAATGGCTTTGTGGAACTTATAATTCTTAAAGGGCTGGGCCTCTATAATGCTACAGGTGTGTTGGGCATCATATTGAATGGTTAGGACGGGATATGTGGTGTGCATGTCCAAGATGGTTTTTGCCATTTGATGAACTTCTGGCTTGGGGATTTTTAGTAGCACATCTGCACTCCACCATATCTAATTTGGTGTTGTCAGTGCATTATAAGAATATTAATAGTCTACGGTCAGATTGGAGATCTGCTTTCAGCTGCAGGAGCCGGAAGGACGTGCTTATTAATCACATTTTCAATTTTACTGGTTCTCATTTACATTGAAAACAAAATTTGATACGTGCAGTTAAGAGATTAATTTAACGTATACCTTCCTATTATGTGTTTTTGTTTTTTGTAATTTTAATATTGTCAATGAATTGTGTACTCCTATAATCTCTGCATGCTTCTTCAAATACATCCCTGAAAGCTTCTCCAGCATACATATCTTCTGGCACTCCCCTTTTTAGTGAGACTTGCATGTCTGTTTTACGGTAGTTGCTCTGACAACAGCGTGCAAGTTCATAGACGATGTGCCAGGATAGATAGACTATTATATTGCAACACAGCAGATAAAAAAACTTCACTAGTAGCTGTTTGATGGTAACCTCTTCCATGCTGGAGGGGGATGCCGCTGTGCATGGCTGACATGCAGGTATTGTTCTTTGGACAGAATCAGTTGCTGAGAAAACAAGCAGGTTGTATTGATACAATTGTGGATTGGAATATGGAAAATATAGTAGATACATTTTGATTTTAGTTCTTTTTCTGCTCTTTCCATTTCAAAATATTTGTGATTTGTTATGCATAAATATGAGATGCATTTGGAATAGCTTTTTAAAATGGGTATTTAGAAATATTCTTTATGCAGCTAAGGTTCTTTTGTTTTTCTGCATAATACCATGTCATGCTGATTTGGTAATATGGAAGGCCTAGCTGTAGGGACTAAAAGCAACATGCTAGTAGATGGTTTCAATTGTAAGACTGTGTTCCTTCTTTCTTTTTTAGTGTGTATGTGTAATAAATATGTATGTATGTGTGTATGTATGTGTATATATACACATACATGACTGGTTATTGTCACTTTGATGTTTACAGGGAAATCTATTGTGCAACACTAGACATGGGCATAATGTTACTGTTTAAAAATTAATATGTCGTGTTTACATGTTGTGTAACCTACATGTTAGTAATGTTTTTTCATTTTATTTTTTAAGTAAAATCCTTTAAGAGAAAATGTGAGCTTGTTTTGTGTGATGAAGAATTCTTTCAGCCATGAGTTGATGGTCTCAATCTTTTGAGGTCTGTCTCTTTATAACCCCTGACCTTTGTTCTTATAAAGTCAACATCCAAGGGCAGGAGATTAAGGCAGTTTAAAGGCTAGAGTGGGAAGTGAAATGGAAAAATTAGCTTGCATATTTAGGGTGCAAACATCAAAGTCCAAAAAATGTGCATGGTATGAACCTTGTTTAAGAGCTTAATCAGGTCTTGTTCTGTTGTAGTTTTAGGGTGGTTAACATACCCCTGAATACTGCTGCTTTTCAAATGTTAGCCAGTAATGTTTAGCACTGAAGTGTTAAAAAAAAAAAAATCTAAATGAGGGGAAAAATGCAAATGTGAAAACAAGTCAGATCAAACTATTTTTGAATAGGAAGCTTAAGATGTTTTTATTTTTTATTTTTGTGGCATTTTCTGTTGGAGGTAATTTGCAGATTTTAGTAGTTGATTTTGGTGCTTTCCTAATACAAGCATTAATTCTATTAGTCTAAGGTTTTAATAAAGTATGGTATCCTACAATCTTTCCTTTCCTGATGGCAATCTGCAGTTTTAAATGTTTTATGATAAGGATAGATTTATTTTTATCCCTACAGTGAAAGGCCTTAATGCCAAAAATAAACGTGTGTGTGTATAGATCTATCCAGATTTGCATTATATTTCTTTCATTGTTCACCATGCTTGGACTGGATTCACACCACCTCAGTTGGCTGTAGCTTGCACTGACACAACTGTACTTTAATTGACATTGACAAGTTTTTATTTTTGTTTTGTTTTTTTTAATATGTGGCATTGCTGTTCCTGTTTGGTTAACAGTAGGAACTAATATACAATATTTGTCTTTCCTAATGTACGTTGCAACAGGCTGTGATGCATTGTAACATGTAGCAGCATGTTACACTGCGTTAAGTGCAGAATGTTCCAGTTCTCACAAAAAAGGCACCGCTACAACACATTGGTGTGATGTGAGCCTATTGGAAACAGTCCATTTCTGTTTATCACTGCATTGGATCTGTGTTTAGTAATGCAATGTGTGAGTTTTGTGTATTTCTCCCGCTATTCTCTGTGTGTATATATCCTCTCACTATTGTTCTGTGTGTGTGAGATTTTACTGTGAAGAAATGCAGTAAATATGTTTTCATAAATAGAAGTGTTGGTACCGGTAGTTGATTTTTTTTTTTTTTTTTACCAATATAACGAAATAGAAAGTAAATCAACAGAAGAAAAATCCAAATCAATGTTTGGTGTGACCACCCTTTGCTTTCAAAACAGCATCAATTCTTCTAGGTACACTTGCACACAGCTTTTGAAGGAGCTCGGCAGGTAGGTTGTTCCAAACATCTTGGAGCACTAAGCACAGATCCTCTGTGGATGTAGGCTGCCTCAAATCCTTCTGTCTCTTCATGTAATCCCAGACAGACTCCATGATGTTGAGATCAGGGCTCTGTGGGGGCCAAACCATCACTTCCAGGGCTCCTTGTTCCTCTTTACGCTGAAGATAGTTCTTAATGACATTGGCTGTATGTTTGGGGTCGTTGTCCTGCTGCAGAACAAATTTGTGGCCAATCACACGCCTCCCTGATGGTATGGCATGATGGATAAGTATTTGCTTGTATTTCTCAGCATTGTGCACACAATTGATCCTGACCAAGTCTCTAACTCCATTGGCAGAAATGCAGCCCCAGACTTGCAATGAACCTCCGCCATGCTTCACTGTTGCTGCAGACTCTCATTATTGTACCGCTCTCCAGCCGTTCGGCGAACAAACTGCTTCCTGCTACAGCCAAATATTTCAAATTTCGACTTTATCAGTCCAGAGCTCTGAAACACTTGGGTGTGCTTTATCTCCTGCCCAACATGAAGATACCATTGCTGAAGAACTTGCTGTTCACTTGGATCGTCAGCAGACAGCTCACACTGCAACCCTGCTGCAGGCACTTCCTGTTGGAGATGGCACACATCTGGGGTTCTTTGTGGGTTCAAAATATTTGGAATCAGGCCCTCCTACTGTGGCTGATTTGCAAACTCTATTCTGTCTATTACTGTCAGGGAAGGGAACTGTCAGTGAACTCTATAAACTCTATTACTGTCTTCCCTGCTTCTGTCCTTAAAGTAATCCTTCTTAGCTCTCTTGCTAAAGTTCCTCTCCCTTGCTCCCTGTCTGTGGGCACTTTCCTGAATCGGGCAGGGGCAGAGGACTTGTACTCCCACGTCCTGGATCAGGTAGACAGGCCTTGCAGGGGATATTTCCCGGTCAGGTTCTAGTGACACCTGGGCATCTTTTGTGGACAGGTCGACTCATCCTGTTTTCTGGTGTTACTGCACCCAATATGTGTTTGTTGACTTCCCACTCCTGTCTATTTTGATAAGGTGTATATCTTGCACCCTTTTTTCCTCTTTTGTTTCAGCCTCTCTGACTTAAGGTGGGTCCATTAGGGTTGTCAACAGTGTTGGCTGTCGGAATACAGTACCAGCAGCAGGGGATTAGTCTATCCATGCTGTTTAGCATGGATGGAGGAATCTATCAGGTTTTTTTTTTTTTTTATTCAGACTAAAGAAAAATGGACAGATTTAGGGCTCATTCATACCAGGTGCATTAAATACACCACTGCGTGTCAACACGCCGCAGGACAATATGCTCCAGTGCAATAAGTCCACTGAAGCAGTTTGTAATTAATAAATTAAAGGTAAAAATGGAAAACCATAAACCGTGTGATGCCTTGTAAAAACACATCACACCAGCCCTACACAACACGCACCAGTGTGCGTGTTATGGTGTGAGTAGGTCCTTAGACAGTTGTCACAGGTACAGTCATTGCTCTCTGTGACAGTGGATTACGAGGACAAATATTGAGGGTGAATGTACTCATTGGGGACACAGCCAGCAATAAAATGTGACAAATGTTCTAACCCTTTACCACTTCATCCAAAACCAAAAAAGTTTACAATATACTGTAATTTACTATTTTAAGGATTTATTGAGTAGGGACACACCAATTTACAGGCTGGAGCGCAAATATGGTATAGGTAATTCTAAAAAAAGGCTGTCATGTGTTCCCAATCTTATATACAGCTTAAGAGGGGAGCCTTAAACTCTCCCACTATTACCTCCCACCATCCTATATACTGATTGTTGCCACTCCCCATCCCTGTCTCTATCTTCTGCCAAGATTCTTGAATTGTACCAGAAATACATCATTTGAAAGTCTTCGTATTCATGGACTTTTGAGTGCCCAAAGTTTTGTAGCCAGACTCCTAATATAACAGCAGTGGCTAAACTTGAATTCCTTGTTCTGCCTCCTCCTTTTTCTTCAGTTTGAGATGCCACTGTGGATGACCTCATGCAACTTTTCTAGATTCTTTTCTTCATAACTAGTTCCTGTCTGTGTTTTGCCATGCTAGTTAGAAAGCTTTTTCTATTTATAAAAAAAAATCTAGGTCTGTTTCAGTTTCTAGGTCTGTTTCAATATTCTTTTTTTCCAGAAATACTTTTTAAACAAAAAATATATTTTCAGTTATTGTTCAGAGCTATAAACCTTTTGGTCTACTGATCCATTGTAAATTATGTTTTTAATAAGGGCTGAAATCACTAATCTAGTTAAAGGCAATATATAAGGTTTCTATTTTCAGAGCTAAAACCTTTGTCTTGAGAAATGTGATTTTGTTTTTTTTTCTGGCTTACCATTTGAATAGGGCTGCAGCTAACGATTATTAAGTTCGGTTAATCAGATAAAAAAAAAATGTGATGGACTACTAGTTTGTGTTGAGATTGTAGTCCTTCACGGGAGCAAGCTCGGAGCGGTGGAAGTAAAAAAAAGTGGAATTGGTTATGTTGAGTTCATAACACTTCCCGCAGCTCAATAATCCAGACGATTGTGCCAGTTTAGAGATTTTATTTGTTGGTGGTAGCAGCCAGCACTAGAATGTCTTTTTAGAAAGAAAACTAAATATAAAATTAACCCAAAACCATTAGGGTTTCCTTTTTTAAAGTGTGTGTGTGTTATATATATATACAGTTATGGTTATATACAGTTATGGTTATATACAGTTATGGTTATATACAGTTATGGTTATATACAGTTATGGTTATATACAGTTATGGTTATATTTAGAAAAAGGTTAAAACCTCTGAGAATTTTTTGTTTTCTGAGAGTCCTGCTGAGGAGATTTCTCTTCGTTTTCTGCCTTAGAGAGACAACCTGAAGGGAGATCAAATCTCCCCAAAATGAGGAGACTTCCTATCTTGGTTGTCACAAAAACATGTTCCCGTTGGAAGACTCCCCATCCTCTTTTCTTGACAACTCTTAACATTTAGGATTTCCACTTACTTTCTGTCCTGTTAAAATAAGACAAGTGAATCTACCCAGACGGCAATAAACACCTGGCAAAGAGTTTCACTCAGGGCTATACAAATCCCAGGTAGCCAGTCCTAACTTTTGTCTAGTTGTCAATAGAGCTGGCACCTAAAAAATAAACTGCTGCTGAAATAGATTGGTTTCTAAATTCCATATGAATTTGTCCACCTCTTTTTCTAACTCTTCCTCACTTTGTGAAGTTTTTATTTTTTATTTTTTTCCTTTTGCAAACATTTTAACTTTTACACCCATTTTCTTTGAGAGTGTATACAGACGAGAACCCAATTACTCCAAAAAAAGGTCTGCCTTTACCCCTTCCACTACATCACAGAGCGAGTAGGATTTAACAGATGTAATTTTTCTTAAAAGATGTAAATCTGCTTTAACATAAACAGTAAATTTAGTATTGCGTGTGTAAAAACATCCTCTAACTGTACTTCTGGGCTCAGTCTGGGATCCGAAAGTGATTGATGTAGCAAATCGTATTCCTCGCAACTGTGAAACCTTTTAATAATTTAATGCACAACTTAGTCCCACCTCCTGATATTGTTCCATATTACTCTGGAGATAAAGTGATAGTGCACTTTATTAAGCTGAACAGTAGTGTGTGTAACACAGATATGTGTGTGTGGCTTTGTTTTGCAGACAAGAATTCACATGATGTAATCCTTAGGATTAATTCTTCACTTATTTTCCTGGCAATTTTCAACCTGTCATCTTAAGGCTTCTACCATACATCATCAGTCTTCATTACAAAAGTTATAGGCTTGTTTCAAAGCTAGTGTGTAAAATTACCAAAAGATTACTCATCTTCCTTAGTTGTAAATGTATAATGACACTGGAAGGTTGTATATCTCAGGAATGTTAGCTCTTGGAGCTTTTTTTATTTTTTTTTATTTCCGCCTTTTCAATGTGCAGTTTTGGTGAAATCATGTAATTGCTTGTTCTGTTTTTTAAATTGATAGGGATTTGGATGCTTCCATGTAATTATCCTTTTATATTATCTGATGTAGTAGTAAAGTGTTGTTATTTCTAACTTAGAAACAATGAACAGTATATTTTTGAGTTCAAACTTTGAACTCACAAATATACTGTTCATTTTTCTTATCTATATAAGGCTATAAGTTGTTTGTGAGGAAGGCAACGTAAAAAGTAATAATGGAGTGCACTAAATTGGCTTAGGTGAGTTACTGCACTTTGTACATTAGTAGTGCTTTTTATTAACTGAATAATCCCATTTAATATGCTGTTTACATTTTATGGGATAATTTAAAACAATACATGTCCTCCCCTAGCAAAATATATTGTTGATTTTCATATTGCATTTATGTGGGGGTCCAAAATGGGGACCCATTCTTCATTAACATTTATTTTTGACTTGCCTAATCTAGGTGTGTGTGTGTGTGTGTGTGTGTGTGTGTGTGTGTATCTACATCTCTTATGTGTGTGTGTGTATATACAGGATCACATCTCGTTTACAACTGATAATGAAATCTGCCAGCACAGTGCAGACAGGGTTAATTCGAGAAAACATAGCTTCCCACAGCCCCCTCTTTAAAATTACATAGGGGGAAGCTAGGTAGGATTTTAAGCAAGTAAAAAATGTTTTAAAATTGCAGCTTACATTTTTTAACTTTTTTTTTTTTCTTCAAGTTCTGCAATGTGATTGTGAACATGTAACAAATATAAAGTATGTTTTACTCCAATGTAGCTGCAGAAGTGGAAATACATTTTAAATAAAGTGCTTGGTTATTGTGTTTATGCTGAATAAAGAGCTATTTTGCCCATCCAATTTCTGCCTTTTGCTTTCTAACCTGCACTAGAAAAAAAAAAGAGCAGATAGGTGTCCCAGACCCTTTAACACAAGGATCCCCATTTGGCAAAATGTAAAAACACTTAGATGATTGCTAGGAGTTTTTACATTATGACTAGGGAAATATGCATTTCACTTTCCATTTTTAGTCTTCTTGTCAGCAGTAGCACTTGTGTTAACAGTGACTGGGAAGAGAAGAGGTGAAGTTGTAGAAATAAATTGCAGGCACTGGAGAGCATTTGGTGGCATAAAGGCAACAGTGAGGTAAAGAAGTATTACATGACACAAGCCTGTTCTTTCCAAATTTCTTGTTGGTTAACAACTTTTTATTACTCCAATGTAGCTGCAGAAGTGGAAATACATTTTAAATAAAGTGCTTGGTTATTGTGTTTATGCTGAATAAAGAGCTATTTTGCCCATCCAATTTCTGCCTTTTGCTTTCTAACCTGCACTAGAAAAAAAAAAGAGCAGATAGGTGTCCCAGACCCTTTAACACAAGGATCCCCATTTGGCAAAATGTAAAAACACTTAGATGATTGCTAGGAGTTTTTACATTATGACTAGGGAAATATGCATTTCACTTTCCATTTTTAGCCTTCTTGTCAGCAGTAGCACTTGTGTTAACAGTGACTGGGAAGAGAAGAGGTGAAGTTGTAGAAATAAATTGCAGGCACTGGAGAGCATTTGGTGGCATAAAGGCAACAGTGAGGTAAAGAAGTATTACATGACACAAGCCTGTTCTTTCCAAATTTCTTGTTGGTTAACAACTTTTTAGAATTATACCTTGCAAGCTTCTGGAAGGGCTCCTATAGATGCTCTTTTAACTTCTACATAATTCTAAATCGGACGTTAGAATTATGTAAAAAATATCACTGCAAAACATAGCAACTATCTTGAAAAGATTGAGAGTAGTAAATAAAGCTGGTCAATAACGGCATAGTTTTTCTGAGCAGTTTCTATGTATATTCTACATTTCATAAGAGATTCATTGAATGTTGAATATTAATAACAATTGCATTGCTCCTGTTTAGATTTTTAAAAGGTTGTCGGTAATAAGATAAAAATATAATACATTTTCCTACTAGCTGAAATGTTCTCTACAGATGACCATTTTTGTAAGATCATATTGTAAATGACTTTTTACCACACAGTACAATTACAATTAAAAGACATCGGTTACTGCATAAAGTATAGCCGGGGTCAGAAACTAGAACTCATCGCATAGCTGTAAGAGTCTATTAGTTTTAGTGAAATTATTTGTTAAATCTTCTTACAGTCTGTGTGGTTAACCTAATTATTAATGTCTTATCTATAGAGAACTTGTTCTTTCATTTTAGATCAAGGAAGGGTTAGAACACAATTTGTTTTGTGTTTCTGCGCTTTTTCCCTCTATTTGTCCTGGTGAAAGTTCTAACCAGACAGTGGAAAATACAAAAAGTTTGCAGTTCTCTCCAAATAGGGGGAGATCTTGCAAAGGGCACCCTCCTTCCTTTTTTTTGTTGAAAGGTTGTAAATAGGAGTAGCTCTGGTGGTGTTAAAGCTCACCACTGTGCTTCATACACAGTGTAACCCAAGCTTGAGCTGCTACATTTTAAATTATTTTTGCCCACTAATCTATAACTAATGTTAAAAAAAGAGAATAAAAATGGTCGTATGTGATGTGAAGGTTGAGCTTAAGTGCTGCAAAATGTATAGGGGAGGTACATATAGAACATGTGTTGTACAGTGGTCTGATTGGTGGCAATTATGGTTACCATTTTGCTACAAACCCCTGGAAGAGAAGATAAACATCTCAGAAGTGGTGTGAGTTCTGCTACTGGTAAGAATGATTGACACAAAGCAAAGAAATGCTGAAAGGGATGGACAAAATGCCTCCCCCCACACCCTTAGCTGGCACTCATAACAGGAGCAGATAGCATCGAAGGCATTGCCTCAGCAGGGAAGCAAATGTGATGGGGGTTAGGAATCCGGAAGATTACATTGTGTAGCAATTAGAATTTTTTTTCTCTGCTCTAAACAGTTTATACTATGAAACCTAGAGGCAATACCCTAAACATCCCGGGCCAAAATACACTTGTGGTGATAAATCTGCCCAAAGGTATATTCCCTGATTGAAGTGGTGAGCTTGACTGCAAGTTCTTTTGACCATTTTTGGTGACTGAAATGGTTCACTGAATCGGTTAACACAGTGCATACCATAGTGACTGATTAAATTGATTTGTCCACGATTGCAGAAGTTCTTTAACTCTTGTTAGTCTTGGACATGTAGATTGCAGGTTGTTTATGAAATTGCCAGGGAAATTTAAGGGTCATCTTAAATTTGTTTTAACTTTTAACACTTTTTTTTTATATACAATATTTTCTTTATATACACCCCATGTTTTCTTTTTTCTTTAGAAAATATTATAGGCAAGGAAAATGAAGGGGGGGCTGTCTTTATAAATGATAAAAATTATAACCAGTCTGATCAATTGTAATAGCAGTAGTTAAACCACTTTTTCCTGCAGAGACCGTTGTCTAAATTGCATAGATTGTTTCATGTAGATATTTAAATAGGCTGTTTAAGTTCAACTTTTCACATAATTCAGTATATATTAAGAGTCTTTTTTTTGTTCTATAATCACAGTATATTAAACTGTCATTCCTATATACATGAAATTCCTAAGCCAGAGCTGAAAGTTTTAGTGCAGAAATGCTAGTAACATTGGTTTGCAAACTGGTTTGTGTAGTAAATAAATATTAAAGCTGGATTTAACAATTTAATGTTTGCCTGAGGGTTTTTTTTGTTTTTGTTTACTAGTATTTTATTTCACATAGTTCTAGAAGGCTTCTGATAATATTTATTTTCTGTTGAGATTGCAGAGTTTTGCTGCATATTTAATACTGCATGAAATGCAGTTTTATCAGAAGCGATGTTGCCTAAATATGTAGTTTTGAGCTTATATTTAAGCTATGAACCAATTTAGATAAAATTTTAGTTTTTTGTTTTGGATTAATAACTTAATGTAATTCACAGCCATGTAAATAAACTGCTTTTTAAATCTCAGGAAATATTCATATCTGTTTTACACACAAGGTTTTGCAACAAAATGCCAGGATCATATTTTTTCCCCCCAAAAGCTGCCAGAAATTATATGGCAATGATGTAGTTTATTTCATGAATACTTCAGCAAAAATAAACCTCAATAATCTACAAATAAGTGAACACATTATTGTATTTACTCCACATGTTGCAACAGGCATATCCTTTTTTTCAGTTTGATATGGTGCAAGAGAATTACATGTAAAGTTTTTAGTAGTTTCCTTTTTTTAAATTTAGCACAGTGTAGTATACAGTATAGTAGAGGCATTACAGTTGTAGCCTGGTACCGTATGCGCATTTTGCCTTTACAGTTAAAGTATGCCTGATAGGAAAATTGTACATATGGTGTTTGCATGATGCTGCCTAGAGAAGTAAATGTCGCCCCCTAAAGGTGATTTTTGGGATCATGTAGATGGTTTTGTATTTAGCATGGACGGATTGTTTCGTTTTAACGATACCACGCAAAGTATAATCTGTTTTTTGCTTAGACTTCTTCAATGCATTTTATTTATGGCACATTTTTTATGGCTTTGCACTTATTTTAAATCTCTTAAAGGAATAATTAAGGTATAATCATCCTTTTTGATTTGTTTAAAACCTCCTAAAGGGTTTTTTTTAGTATATTACAGCCTACTTACAAAACAATTTTAGAAATGAACACCACATATAGAATACATTTCAATCAATGCAGCTTGAAGTGGTCAGAATCCTCTCAAGATGGAGCTGGTTTCATATTATGTATGTATGTGTATGTGTATGTATATATGTATATATATATTATAAAATTTATTTTAGAACTAAGGATTTGTGTGTTCTTTCCAGATTCCCTGACAAAGACTTTGTCTTGTCATTTTATGAGAAAATAGTGTTGAATTAATGCATCTGGTATAGTAAGAAATAGAATAGCTTAGGTTGAAACAGTGTTTTAGTCTTGCTGCATAGGACAAGTGAAATACATATTGATGCACTGCACGGTCATATATAATCTCTCTCTCTATCTATAGATGGATAGATATATCCATTGACCACGTTGGATCATGACAAGGAACATCTATTTACTGTGTGCTATCAGACTACTTTACAGTCCTCATTAAACAAATACCTTGGCAACACAGACCATTTCTTTTTAAATATCAGATGCTAAAATGGTTTTTGATGCTTTTGCATACCATATTTTGTGGTTATATAGAGCAGACTCCGTGATCTGTGGGTACGGCTATCACTTGTATGTGGAATGCATGTAATCAGTGTAACAACTTTGTTTATTTGAATTGT
>NW_017306391.1:313825-388624 GCF_000935625.1 Nanorana parkeri
AGGAGATTTTGTGTTTTTCTAACTTTTTTTATTTTGTATTTTTGTTTTTTTTTAGATGCTACAACTGTGGTGGCCTTGATCATCATGCTAAAGAGTGCAATCTACCTCCACAGCCAAAAAAGTGCCATTACTGTCAAAGCATAATGCACATGGTAGCTAACTGCCCTCACAAGATGGTTCCACAGCATCCAGCAGCCGCTCAGGGAAGATACGAAGCAGAACTGCAGCCTTCCACTTCTGCTTTGCAGAGAGAAGGAGGAGGTGCTTTTGGCTATTCATCTCCATCATATTCTCAGGAGGGAAGATCAGAGCTCTCCGAACGTTCAAGCAGGTCACCGCAAGAAGCTTCCTTAAGTAAGATATCTACATCGCCTGAAGAACAAAGCAGAAAGGGGCCCTCTGTTCAAAAAAGGAAAAAAACTTAGCATTGTCTTGGCGTCTCCCTTTTAAACTGACCTTCTCTGGGAAGTTCTACCTCATACAAGTACAGGGGAAATCATTTCATTTTTCGCAACATACCTGGAATTTTAACTACTGTTTAGGAACTGTGAATTAAATCTACAAAAGGACAAATCACGTCAAGCAAACTGAACATGCAGGGTGTTATTCTCTTACCTCAATTGTGCGTGCGTATGTGTGAATTTTTTTTTTTTTTAATGTATACTCCCTGTAATTTTTCATAAAATGAGTATATTTGTGTGTGTGTATAGTCACAACAATCTGCATTCCTAGCAAACACTCCTGCTATTTATTTTTTGTGTTTTTACTATTTAGGCTCAGTGACCTCTCACCTATATATAGTATTAACATACCCAAGTTGTTGCTTTCCATTTTTTCTTGACCCATCGTCAAGTCTGATTTCCTTTGTTGCTTTCGGTGTTCTCAAATAACACTGTTTAGGTGGGAGAAATTCTGAACATACAGAGAGTAGTCTTGAGATTTAGCATAAATGCTTTGTTTAATATACTGAATTATACTGTATGGGGTAAAGAATGCAGTAATAAAGTATATTAACAAGGTCCCCAACTGAATTACTTGGGTCCAGACTGCAGTAGCACACAGATTCAGGTTTGCTCTATCTACAAGCTTTTAATTTGTTGACTTTAAAACATGCCAGATTATGACAGCTAATTTAATGACCTACATTTAAATTATCACATTTATATCTTCTGCCTCTTAATGATGGTTCTGTTCCTGTAAGCGACTTTAAGCTGGCCATACACTATGCGAATCTCGCGCAGTGGGTGCCGCTGTTGGCACCCGGCCGACATTCTTCCATTAGTTGACCAAAGGAGCCGGTCGGAAAATCTTTGAACAATTATGCTTTGCAGCCAATGACCCGACGTCCACTATACCCGTTATACCCGTTTTTCGGTATAGAGTAAGAGTACAATATTTTTTAAATTGTACTCACTGATATAGTACCGGTGCCTTGTGCCCCGATTTATCAGGAAGTCGGGCAGTGGGTCTTCCTGATGGCCTGTGAAGGCGGTGATCTAGCATTGTCCTGATTTGTCAGGAAGCCACAGGCTGCCTGGCTTCCTGACCAATCAGGAAGCAGGGCGACTAGTCATGAGGTGCTTTCCAGCTTCCTGATTGGTAAGGAAGCCAGGCTGCCTAGGAACAAGTGAAGCTGGCTTCCTAGTCAATCAGGAAGCTGGACGGCATGTCATGACCAGCTTCCCGGCTTCCTGATTGGCTAGGAAGCCTGCTTCACTTGTTCCTAGGCAGCATGGCTTCCTGACCAATCAGGAAGCCGGAAGGGGGTCATTACGTGCCGCCCGGCATCGTGATTGGTTAGGAAGCCAGGCTGCTTAGCAACAGATGAAGGTGGCTTCCTAGCCAATCCGGGAGGCGGGTCATAAGCCCACCACCCAGCTTCCTGATTGGAAAGGAAGCCGGGTCCGTGCTCCCTCGGCACTGCCGATCAGAGGGAGATCTTCCTTTTTAACCAGAAGTTCGGTATTGGAGGTTCTGGTATCAGACGTAAGTATCAGAGCATTTGGGCGAGTACGAGTACTCACCCAAATACTCGGTGTATACTAGTATCGGTATTGGTGCATCCCAACATGTAAGCGTTGAGGAGGAATATGTTCTATTTTTTTTCCTTCAGCCAACGGGTTGAACAAAAAAACTGTGTATGGCCAGCTTAACTGATACCCCAACCAACTCCCATATACTACATCTGCTCCTACTTCAATTCATCAATGGTTTTAGGGTGTCTGGGGGTCCTAGAATCCGGGCACATTCTTTATTCATTTGATCCCCAAGTTGTGTTTTGGCTTTTCACAAGCATCCCAATATGCAATAATACTAGTGCAGACTTGTATGGGGGTGTCTATATTGCACTGTGGAATAGCCATTTTCTTGGCAAATGTGTAAGAAAAGCCTCACTTATTTGCTGATGTGAGGTTGCTGAAATAATTTTAGGTTTTTAAAGTACATACAGAATCATTTCCATACAACTTAAACAAAATATAAGAGCACATTTAAACGCCACTGTAACTGCCTACCAAATCAGCTGATCTGTGTGCTACTGTGAGTATGTGTTATAAATCTAACCTTAACATTGTCTGTAAGGTATCTGATAAACCACCTAAGAAAACTGGCCAATCACTCGTTTTCTTGGATTTGTAATAATGTGAGATCTTTTAGTTACAAGGGTTGTGTTAATGATCCTAAGCTGACAAAGCCAGGGACTGATGTGGAAAGACGCACTGTAAACTCTTCAGGCAGTTATGCTTAAAAATCCATTATACCCTTTTAAGAATGTGTCAAGACAAAACATATTTTTACTTCTTTTCTCATCAGAATGTCTCTTCAGAATGTTGGCTTTGTTGCATTCCCAAAACGGCAAGAGATTTTTAGATTTTGTGAAAAATTGCAAAACCTGGACTTTGAAATGTGGTATTTTTACTTCTATGTGAGGACTTATTGTATGGAATGTTTGGACCTTCACGTGTACTCCCTCCCCCCCCCCCCCATCCCAATACGATACACATCTGTTCTATTGTAAGGAATATCTTTTTTGGGTGTGTATACTGCTGCTGATGAATTGATTGTGTCTGGCAAATGGTAGAACCAGCCATCAAGGATTGGCTTTGCAATGTTGATCATCTCCAAGTCTCTTGGCTCATATTTAAGGTACCTTGGCAAAATGATTTGCCCTGCTCTGAAATGAAAACAATTTTAAAGTACTAAACATCTTTTAGGTGAGCTGAACTAGTTGAATTTGCAGTATTAACACAGATTTGCTGCTGCTTATAATTAATGAATCCACCAGGCACATATCAAGTCATTACACTTGAATTCCATGACTGTGTTTTCTCAATGGTTATGCTGATTTGTATCAGTGTGGTCTAATGCAAAGTTTTAACTTTTGACGATATTGAATGTGATGAAATAATGGAGTACTTCCTTGCCTTAAGTAAGGAATTTTTTTTGTCTTATTTAAGTTATGTAGACGAATCAAAGGGGCTTTGCCTAACCTAAGGCAGGTGCTGTTAAGTGCACTCGGAATTGTCCTGATGCTCTGGCTCTGTGGGTTATGCAGCAACTGTATGGATAAGAAATCATGTGATGTCACTTAACATTTAAAACCAAAGTTTCCTCACCTTCTGCCAATAGGAGGATTTGTGGAGTTTGAAAAAAAATGGGCATTCCCTGTTTACATAGAGTTTTGAACTGAGATTTACTAGACAGGAAGAGGTTGGGGTGCTACTAATCCTCATTCTGCCATCAGCATGTACATCATCTCAGTCTGAACTACAGCGAGCACATACCAAGCCTAGGTTAAAACTAGGTTTTATTTTTGTATGAAAATGTTATCACTATTTCAGAACATACTCAGGATTAAGAACTTAGCTCAGGGAATATACCATGTGATGTTTTGTTTCCCATTACTGAATCGTCTACAGACCTGCTATATCGGAGCAAACCAAATAGATGTAGACATTTATATCTAATATATTAAGTGTTATGTACTGGTGTTAGTAACTACCTCTCACATTTCATATCAACCCATGATTCTGATAATCACGTATTTTTATATGTAATTTTATTTTGTGTTAACTGTAAAAGGTTATTATTTACTGTATGTGGATATTTGTGATGTTACTTCATTTTGGTTGTTTTCACAATGCTTACATACATTATATTTTTTGTTTTTAATTCTGTTTACAGCAAAAGGCTACCTCATATAACCACATAGCATATTTTATGCTGCTCTAGTTGTATTGGTAACTGTCATAAAAAAAATGGTACAATTTTTTTTTTCTGTTTTAGGACAATTTCATGATGCATTGTAATGAATGCTATTACAGGAGTTAACTGTGAGATAAGTCACCCATGGTCAGACCTTTTTTTTTAAAAGGATTTGTTTAAAAAAGGCCTTTGGGTTCCATATTTCTTTGGGAGGAATCCCGTGGCATTAATTTGTAATGGAGAAGGATTTGTAACAGAATAATAGGGTAGGATGGTGCATTTCCAATGCTTTTTTAATACCTCTCCTGTATTTCCTGGAATCACTACCATAGGACACACATACAATAAAGGTGTTGTACGAGGCATACATTAATTATGCTTTTAAAATAAACCTGTCAAATTCAGCAACTGTTCATGAGTACACAGTATTTAATACATTGAAAATCACAGCAGTTTCCCTGTTTCTACATTATTTTAAATGAAAGCTAACATTAAACTAAATACCTTTTTTGTGTTGGAAGCTTCCATTTTTTTTAAGGCCTTAAGCTCCTTGGACATTTGTTAGTAATCCAGTCATGCTACTAATATCGACTGTGATTAGCAAAAACTAGTGACCAATCGATAACAATACAAATGTCTCTCTATTATGTGACCCACAAGTTTGCATGTGGCAATGGCCAAGAGTAGTGATTGATCACTATCAGAGCAAATAACTGTTTTATTATGTGAGCTCCAGGACTAGCACGTGGCAGGAGTGAATAGCACTTGATCACCCACGGTTGCATTTGTGTGCCCTTAATTGCTACTATTTTTGTAGCATACACTTCAGGAGTCCCTTTTTTCCCTATGTGTTATGATCAATCGCTTCTCTTGGGGATTCATTGTGGATTTTAGTGCATTGATTGAGGTACCAAAAATCAGCGGTGTAGCTTAGGCCCGATGAGTTGCATATTCATTTCAAGGCATTTAGATTATTCGCAGGGACGCTGAACAGGTGCTTCACTGTCCTGGGATTAGCATACAGCTTGTGGTTCACACAATGGCAGCGTCCATCAGAGATCTATTAAGCTTAATGACAGATTTCCTTTACTGCAATAAATGCTAGGTGCTTCCAACAGTAAATTTGTCAAGAGGCCATGTTAGGGGCCATACCACACTGTAGACATCTGGAATAAAATATAGTAAGAGTCTGCAAGCTGTTTTATGCTAGTGACGTGATGCAGATTTTGCACCCAGTTAAACAAATTGTCCAGTGTGGTTAAATTTTTTTTCCTCTTTTTGATGTTGAATGTGTTGTGTTGTCATTGCACACAGGTACTTTAAAATTCCACCCACAACATATTTTGCCAGTGGTTGGCAGAGGGAATTTCAGTGTATTACTTTAGGAATATTATGATCCTGTTTCCCTTTATATCAGTCTCTGCTGGAATGCTGCTTTTGAACAGACATTTATGGCTACAGTGTGACAGTTGGTAAAATTTCCATTAGTTCTTCATGCAAAGTTATTTTCCTTTTCAGTAATACCTTTGAAACATTTGCCCAAATTGTACAACTAATAACACCTTTGTATTTTTTTATTTAGAAAGTGTTCTATATTTTTATGCAGCAAATAGCATTCTTTTATTAAGATAAATAACGAATCTCAGTAAGTCTTAAAAGTAATTTAAGTTAATTTATCTCCTGTATGAAATGTTTATCAAAGTTATATATGTCAAATGAACCCTTTTTTTTTTTTTTTTTTAAGATGGATTTGGGTTGGGGAAATCTCTACAGCTGGGTTCTGTATGTAGATCTTTCATTAAGAAGACTTGTGTAAAGAAAAAAAATAAGGAAAAATTGTTTTTTTGTTTTGCATTTCCCAAAAAGCTTGTACCTACATATGTCATCTGCAGTTACTTTGTAGTAGCACAAAACCCACTAAAAAGCTACAATACAATAGCAAGAGGTTTCTTTATGTAATTATTTGTTTGAATATACAAAGGACATTAAACAGTGAGATATTAGAGATTCTTTTCAACAGCTTGTGTTTTTTTAAACGTTAATACTAGTGTATACTGCACGATGTATTAAGCAAAAAAATTATAATAAACTGAGATTACTCTGTTGGCTTGATGGACTGTTTTCTATTATTAGTGCTATACATGCAATTTGCTCTTTCTTAGCCAGGCCTCCTTAAAAGAACCTACCAGATTAGACTCTATATGAGAGTTGCTATTGTAGGTGCAAGTTCAAGGGCTGGCATACAGCCAGCGAAATGTCAGAACGCACATTTACCTGGTCAGTGGTTTAGCAGATTTTGAAGGATAAGGACGACAGTCATGGAGCTTACACCTTCATATATGTCGGCAATAACGGCTCCCATATACAGTAGCTATTTTGTCAGGTTTCTCTTAATGCCAAACTGCACAGCCCAAAGGACCAGCAATAGTCAAACATGGACCCATTTGAAGAGGCAGTGAGCTTACTGACCACATGGACTCCTGAAGTTGCACCCTTGGACACTGCATATAGAACTTTGGCCTAGGAGATTACACAGAAAATTGTAGAGCTGTACTTCAAATGGTAGATGTAGTTGTCATTTCTGATAGACATTAGCAATGCAGTACATTTCAGGGTAGCCTAGCTCTGAAGCACTCAAAGGATAGAGGCTTGTGTCCAGAGCCAACAGAGTTGAGTTTAAACTTATTTTCCTCCTTTTTTTTTATTACAGCATATTAGTATGTATTAGAAAAATATACTCTTATAATAATAATCAATTTTAAGGATATTTTTCCTTTTAAACTGATTATACATTCAGTAGGGCGTGTCTGCTACTGAGGCCAGTAATAGGTATGTGTACCCAGCATGCTCCTTTTGATGGATTTCAGTCTTGTTTACCAGCTTTAATGTAATGGTAGTAACTCTCTCTCCTGAATTTACCTCTTTTATTTATAGCAGAATTGTTTTGGTGAGCCCCAAAGCATTTTGAAGCCAGCATTCATTGCTATTGGGAACACAAAATAACATAGTATAATGACCACAATAGCGACCAAAGTACACTGATTTCTTTCTTCATTTTTATGTACCAAGTCTTTTTATATAGTTTAACTCTTTGTAGCTTAGAATACTTTATTTTCCATGTTTATTAAAATACATTTACAAAATTATAAACCATTGATTGAATTGTATGTATTCTTTAAAAACATGAAAAAAAAAATGTAATTGAAGTTATGGGTCATAATACCTGTTTACTGTCTTCTCAGTGGACTGAAGCACTGAATGCCTTTCTACATATCATGTATTTTTTATATTTTCATTTCATGCCTAATTATTTTTTTACATTTTTTTTTATATCTGTCAATCATGGAAATTGTGAGGTTTTAAAGGAATTACTTGATTGAAAAAAAAATAAAACATATAACTTTGGCATATAAAGACTTGTTTTTCTTATAAGACACAGATAACGTGAAAGTACATGATGCAATGAAAGAAAATGATCCTGCTGGAGTTTGACTTGTTTATCTATTGTTATCTTGAAGTATCATGATTTCCCAATCACTTTTATTATTATTATTCAGGATTTATATAGCGCCAACAGTTTGCGCAGCGCTTTACAATATAAGGAAGACATTACAATTCAAGACAAGATGGTAAGGAGGGCCCTGCCTGTGAGGGCTTACAATTTTAGAGAATATATCAAGAGTCCCTAATTGTCTTACTTTGCTTCAGAGATAATTATGGACAAAGTAGCAAACCATTTAACTACTGTTTTCCAAAAGTCACAGTACCCCCTAGGGCCTAGGCCATCGTTGGCGATTTATTCAATGACTACATTTTAGGCTTGACTGGATAATGCTGATTGGTAAACAGGAAAAAGCAACATTAGCAGTGAACTGTCTCCCAGAGAGGTGGAGGAACCCACCAAATTGCCAAGATTTTAATGTGGTCAAAAAGGTGGAGAAACAGAAAAGCAACAGGCTGCCCCTGATGCTCCTTCTCTGGGGGAATTAGGAGTGTCAAAAGAAAACTGCCCAGGTAAATGGTCTAACCCTCCAGAAAGCTTGGGATAATTAGATAAGCGAGGTTCCTTCAAGTCCCTGGGGGTGGTGTATGGTAATCGATGACCTCCTGTATCACATGGCCAAAATAAACGAACATTTCTGAACAACCTGTGGTGCCCCCCCCCCCTTATAGAAGGGTGCTATTAGGCCTTGCTCATCTATTTGGGGTGGTCACCTAGCTCAAGAAAATACCAAAGAATTAATTCTCCCAAGATTTGTCTGGCCGGGGCTAGTTAAAAATGTTAGAGTTCTGGGAATCTTGTTCTATTTGTCAAAAAAAAATTCTACTCCACTACTGTGGTCCCTTGGTACCCATGCCCATTACTGAGGTTCCTTTTGAAAGGATCCCAATGAATTTGCTCAGACCCCTGGTAGTCTGCTGGGGGTCACCTGTATTTTTATGGTATTTTGAATTACACAACCTTATACCCAGAAGCAATAGCTTTGAGGAACACCTTGGCAAAAATCATCACCATACAACTGTTCCATATGTTCACCCACACAGGAATAGCAAAATAAATTCTTACTGATCAAGGGACACCCTTGTCAAAAGTGATGGAGTTGTGTACATTGCTGGAGATAAAATAGCATATCTAAACTCGAAAGCAAAAGTGTCTTAGGGTGGCTCCACTATATGGAGGAGCACCGGAGCCCCCTAGGACAGTAGCATTGTCAAGAAATTAAATTGGAATGCTAACACTTCTTCTTCCTTTTTTTTTTTTTTTTTTTTTTTTTTTTTAATGCAGTTACAGCAAACTGTGTTTTTTTTCCTTTTAGGAATAAAGGTTTCACGTAACTGAATATAATCTAACCATTGTAAGCACCCCTGTCGGTGTTAATGGTGTCAACCCCCCAACTGGCACTTTTGCTGGACAGCTTGATCTGTTAAAGGAAGTTGCAAAATCTGACACTGGGTGAATCACTAGATAAAAAAAAGGGGGGGGGGGAGCCTAAAAAAACTAGGTCGCCACATTTAAGAATTGATAAGCTGCAATATTGCATCTTTTATTTTGAGTTTAGATTTACTTTAAAGAGAACTGGTCATTAATGTGTAAAAATCTGATTCTCCACTCTTACGTTAATAGTGCAGACATGCATCTCTAAAATAGGTGTGTGTGCCATTATCTAGCTGTAATCTATTCTTGTCTAAGCAGAAAGGTCAGGCTTGTAGCTCACATGGAGGCTGACCTGTCTCCTGAGCTAATGGCTGCTATCTAATACACGGTGCAGCCTGAGGAGTAAAACTTGTTAATTACCAAGGCATTTGGAGGGGTTTTTTTTCGTGCAATCCCGATGGCACCTTTGTTCAATGACAACTCAAGAATGGAGATTGCTTATTACAAATGTCCTTTGGTGACTGATTCTCTTTTTAAAGAGGATCCATTGGTCAAAAAAGATTGGGAACAGTGGATCACATCATATTTTAACTAAAAACTGATGTTGCATTAATGTGAGAGTGAAAGGAAATGTTCATTGGTGGATAAAATGACCAACGATCACATATAGGTGCTTGGGATTAGTCCAGGTATAAGGTGACTTTTTTCCCCAGCCTTCATTGGGTGGCATATTATCTGACTTGTAGATATATGCCCTGTATCTTGAAAATTGGGCGATTTACAGATTAAAGGAATAGCTTGTACTAGTAGCGATTACCCTGCATGCACTAAACGCAGTTTAGTAAGAAGGATGTCTCTTCAGTTCTGTTGAATCAAGATGCAGAACCTGAAGAATTTTAACAGCAGATGGCAGTATCATACAAGACCCGACGTGTACTTTTTTCATTCAAGACCCCCAGAGCCAGATAATCACTGTAAAGGTCGTCCTGCTCACGATGTGCCATACAGAATCGCCTAGCTCCAGACATTGACTGCAGCTGCTATTCTTCAGCTCTGTATCATGCAGGACCTCCAGGTTCAGATATTCAATGATGCTTCATTCTTTGTTGATGAGTAAGCTGTGTACGGAGGGTTCTGCTATGTTCCACTAGGCAGGGGCATTGGATTGTGATCCCTAATGATCATTGCAATTGATCAGCTGATCTTGCAAACTGCTCTTTGTATTCTTTCCTACTTCACATTGTACAGAGGCACAAAAGACTGTGGGGTCACTTGGTGATCACAGTCCTCTGTAAGCATTTAACTTGGAACAACTTGTCAATTTGCTGCTATCCAGGGGCACAAAGGTACTGGTCTGACCTGGTTAACTCACCTCTTCTGCAAGAGCTCAGATTAGGAGTTTCTAGTTGTTTCTTTTGCAGTGGGTCTGGGTCTCTTAAAGGGATATCCCCTGTGATATTCTTGACCTTGATTCTGGCAGCATGATTGACACCTGAACAGGCAAGTCGCCATGTTTTTTATATATAATTTTATTACAGGTTTTAAGGATAAAATTGCAAAGCATACAGAACAGCCAACACTCAATGTCCATGATATACAAGGTGAGTACATATGAAAAATTAGATCTGTAACCCATGTATTGCCACCTGTCATGTTTTCTAGACATAGCGCAACTAACATGACATTGTGGAATTATTTCAGATGGGTAAACAAGGAGAGCGGCCGAACGCCTAATTGGGCAAGGGAAAAAATCTACACAAAGTATATGTTGGTTATCCTAATAACGAGAGAACAATAGGTTAGCTCATTAAATATTAAAAAAATACATAAATTGTTGGTAATCGCCCTACTGTCATTTTATTTTCAAAGGAGCCAGAGATCTTCCCTAATCCCTAAAATATCATGTAGTATATTTGAAAGTATGCATAAAAGGTTGTGTATCCCCTTTAGTAAATTACATTTTAATACAGCATCTCTGTCGTTTTGAAGAAGTGAGCTGTTTTCTGTCTTTGTTGAATTCAGCATTTAGGTTTTCTAAATGTAAGCGAGTACAGTAACTGTAGGCACAAAGGTGATGTTTAAGAGAGTCTACAAGGTTTCTCCTGGCTGTCCATAAACAGGTGGCTCAATTGTATAAAGAAAGGGGGTTGAGTCAAGCAAATAGGAGTAGCATAAGATCAAGAAGCATGGATGTATGGGGTAATGTTTCTTATATATTTGATATTTTCTTTTCTTCTTCAAAAGGTGGTGATAGAGTACATCAAACAGAGGCACATGGAAAACATGGACATACCAATTGGGCATAACAAGGTCCTACAATAACGTATTACTTCAGCTCCCGATATACCGCTCTACATCCTCAAAGCTCAGAGGAAACTACGTCATCATCTGCTGTCCTACTTAGACCCCGCTGGTTGAACGAAGACGTTCTCCCCTCCCAGTGACAGTGATCAGGGACTCTGTAGCCACAGAAAACAGATCCCATGGCTGTATATCACCAATAGACATTTCCTTATCTTCACCTAGCCATATAACAAATCCGGTAATAGATTTATCTAGATTTATGACTATTAGGGATAGACGTCGCCTCCTCCCCTCCATGGTCGCCAGACAATACAGTGCCCCACCATACATTGGAGGGAAACTAATCTGCGCTAGGAGTGAGGAAAGTGGAATATTCCCCCTCCCCCCACATACATGCTGCCAGAATAACCAGAGGGTTGTTGGTCAAAGGGGAGCAGAAAGTCATCTGGTAAGATAGCAATGCATACAATAAAACATTAAATCAACTTCTCAGTACCAACACAGTCTGTCAATGCTAAAACATATATATTGAGGCTGCAGTATCACATGAAATGTGTGACAAACACATATGGGGTGCAGTCTGGCCTGCTTGGACTGTTACAGATTATGTATGAGAAAGGGGTAAAGAGCCATAGTGATAGTGATAGTCATGTCATTGTGGGGATACTGAATCAGTGTGATAGTTTAAGAAGATATGTGTGGTCTAAAACAACAGTAGTCCTACATGCAAAAATATGTGGTACTAAGCCATCCCAGGGGAAGACAAGACGACAGATGTTGGTCTTGGGTCAACATTGACGCTGGGCTAGTCTTCGGTGGGTTGAAAGGGTATGTGCCTTCCCCCGCATTCTTTGTTGGAGGACCTGGTGTTGAGCAATTTGGTTCAGAGTGGAAGTCTTTGTTGGCGTGAAGAAACACAGCTGCTTCCAAAAGATAAGGAAGAAAAAGCATTGTGTAGCAGCTCTTTTTAATAAAACCAGATAGATAAAAATGAACTCGCAATGGAAAGCTTTAGCTTTAGTCACACAACAAAAAGTGGTCTGTGAACAATCACTTCTAGAACAGCCAAGATTGAACCAGAGATTAATGCAATATGGGTAGCCAAAAGCCAGTATATGGAGCAGTTGGAGTGGAAACACCTCTTTCCTGCGTCTTCGTGTAACCTCTCCTTTGCTTCTGCAGCTAAAAAAGTGTGCTGTTGGCTGGCAATCTCTGGAATCGAAGTGTGGTCAGGTAGACCTGGGTGAAGCGGATCTTCTAATGGAACAAAGTGGAGCAGACTGGGTTCAAGACTGCATTTTCTTGTCACTTCATTTGAGCAGTTTGTGAATATTAACAAAGGGTGACTGTTGTCCTGCAGCTTGCCTTTGGCATGGAAGGCCAACAAGATATCCAAATATTTAACTATAATGGGTCAGGGTGATTTTTGACCTGGTTGGGGTTGTCAGAATTGATGTACCCACACAACCTTGCAGGGTGCCCCCAGCCCAAGGAGTGTGGGGAGTTTGTGGGTGCATAAGTCTGCAAGGGAAAAGACCATGTAGGTTTCCAGGAGTCCAATAATGCGAAGATTATTTCTGCGCAATTGCTTCTTTAGGTCGTCTATGTGAAGTTGGTGTACATTTTAGTTCTTGTAGGGGCCAGAAGGTCTTGGTGCAGTGCAAAGAAGGCTTTACTGTGCTATGCAATGATTCGGTTAGAGAGTTTTTTGACTTAATTTCCCTGTAGAGAGCAGTGAGTATCAGGAAGTGAGCGCGAGCAGTGGTATGTTGTCGCTCACTTCCCTTCAATAGAGCCGACGTGACCGTTTCAATGTCACATGTCGGCTCTAACTATGGGAATGAGTGTAATTCACTCACCCCATAGTTCTCCTTTAATGCAAAATATGCCTTTTTGTGCTTTTGTGTTACTCTTTGTTTCAAATTATTTATTGGGTTTTCAAGGTAGAAATAATTATACATTTTACATGGTATTTGCCGGCCGCAGTTGGCCACATAAGCGACTCGATGGGTTCGATAGCATGCCAATGCAAACACAATGCGTTATTTTGTGTTACTTTTTAAAGTTGTTTTTAGTAAAGACATATCTCAAAACACTACATACTGTCAAGGGCTTAGGTGAAGACCTGGCATACCACGGTTACGTCTCAATGAGAGTTCAGTGCCCTGCTGGTGATAAAGAGGGTCTACTGTACCCTGGACACTGATTAAGATCAGACAGAGTGGATATATACAAATTTGTGATACATGCACTTTATTGGTGTAAATATTATTTTGGAAGCACTTTTGGCATTATAGACAATCTCATAGTGAACCTGTGTTAAATCTAAACCTTAAAACTGAAGGAAGGGTGGCCACGCGATGGTGCTGTAAAGAAGCACACTAATGGGCTCCCAACCAAGTTACAGCTGATGTAACTTCAGGCATTGTATCCATATTTTAATGTGCGATGCTGAAAGGACGAAAACATGGACGTACCGATTGGGCATAACAAGGTCCTACAATAACATATTACTTCAGCTCCCAATATACTTCTCTACATCCTCAAAGCTCAGAGGAAACTACGTCATCATCTGCTGTCCTACTTAGACCCCACTGGTTGAACGAGACGTTCTCCCCCTCCCGGTGACAGTGATCAGGGACTCTGTAGTCACAGAAAACAGATCCCATGGCTGTATATCACCAATAGATATTTCCTTATCTTCACCTAGCTATATGACAAATCTGGTAATTGACTATTCTGCAGGTACTATTGATTTTAGCTCTCACCAGTCCCTTCTTTCCACAGTCCCTACTAAAACAGATTTAAAATCACATACCACACACACATCACAGCTTTACTTAAACAGGAGCTTAGAGAGATTAAATACTCACCTACAACCAAAACCATTGGTTTAGAGTCTATGCAATTGGAATTCTCTAAAAGACTTACTCGTTTAGAAACCACACAAGATATGGCTACTCAACGATTTATATCCCTTCAATTTCACTTAGACAACTTAGAAAATTGCAGCTGTAGGAATAACCTAAAAACAGGAGGTATTCCTGAGACAACAACTGGTAGAGAACTTAAAACCACAGTAGTTTTCATCTCCAGTTCCCTACTCAATTGTCCACTTAACATAGATATTGAAATTTATAGAGTTCACAGGATACAAACTTATCGACACCCGGGCTCATCGGAACCATAAGACACCTGATGCAGAGATTTTATTTCTTCTCAGTTAAAGAAGACATTCTCCGAGCGGCATGGACAAAAAACCCACTAAATATGGAAGGCAGCATCATCCAAATGTTACCAGACTTGTCTAGTAGAGCCCTCCAGATGTATCGAATGGCTAAACACCTGCCAGAAAAGATATGTCAAGAAGACGCCACCTATCAGTGGGGTTAACCCTTTTGTCTCCACATCAAGAAAAATGCCTCAACCTTCGTTCTAAAGACACCGTCCCAGCTACCAAATTTATTTAAATTCCTGGGATCTTCCATACCAGTCTCATATTGGACTGCTTCCTGTATCTCCAAATCCTCTACTGGCAAGAGATTGTCGTACCAGCTCCAGACATCATCTACAATATGCCCCCCCTGATAACTTTAATCTCCGAGATAACGGAGTTCTTTCTTCAATTTATTTACATTAACTTTATTAATCTTACTACTTCTAAGACACTGAGAACAATTATTTTCAGCTTATCACCCTCATACACTATTAATGCATTTGTTCGAATTTAACATGCTCTCTATTTTAAAACACTTATCTATATACATTTTATATATGTGTAATATATCATTTTATAATATTTAATAACTTTATCATTAATTTAATTAATTAGTTCATTTAATTTGATACTGATAAGATGAAGCCATGATTTGATACAAGATGGAGTCAGATCTACGATGAACGGCATATGAACTCATGGCTTGAGTTTCTAGAAAACATGTTTTTGTGTCTCAAGAATCTCAAGAACGAACATTATCTCATTATCTCTTGTTATTCAAAATATCTATTAATTAAGCCAAAACAGGAAGATGTTGATTTATGGTTTGACGTCAATATATGCATTTCTTAGAAGCCAATCAATAGTCGGTCACGGTGACAGGTCAGGGTGACCGTTACAGCTGGACACTTACCTCATAATAAACTGTCATGTACTAACCCACTTATTGTTAGTTAGTTCGTTATTTAGGGAAACTACTACTTCTCCCTTGGATATGTGCCCATATATAGGGTATATAAAGTTTTGGATGTTGTAAGTAAAGTTGACACACTATCATCTTACCGGAAGTGTTAAGCGATACGTATCGTACTCTGCAATAAACCAGTACACAGATTGTATACTGGAAGAGCGTCTGATGCCATTTATTCAAAGGCTAACTTATCAATTGGTGACCCCGACGATTCTTCTGTCTTCAGCGCGACCACCGCTCGACCCACAACAGGAGGGAAGGAACAGGCGCCTCAGGTGAGAACCCTTTGTTTTCTTACTCTCCTTTACTGCCGTGTGGCGTGCGGTGTTGGGGTTGCTTCTGAAGATACGACGGTAACACTTAAAATTGCTCTTATTTTCTGTGATTGGTTTCTTGTATAGTTTGTTGCACAGTGATATTAATAATTACCAGTTACATAAGAAGTGCACGAGATGATACATGTTTTCCTGTTTCTGTCTGGAAGCTACAGCATATAGTCATAAGTGAATAATGAAGAGGAGCATCGCTTGTTATGTACCGAGAACTCTCAGCTAGGATGAGTGAAGGGAGTGATTGCTGAGTTTTTGCTTGCTTTTTATGAGCATCCTGTTGCTATGTGAGAAGTCACACAGTGGGTGCCGGTGTGTCTGTGCTTAGGCGCACAGATGGTTGCTTGCAGATGAATGCTGTTAGGTATAGGAAGAAATAGCTAGAAGTAGCTCAGTCCTATCACCGCTCAAACAAAGAAGTTGAGGAAAATACATACCTACGTGGCTGCTGGTACACAGCCAATAGGGATAAAAGAATTGAATCCTGCGTTCCTCGGGATTCACGTGCTGTGGTTTCTGAACAGAAGGGAAGCAGTTAGAAGTAACGAAAAATTAATTGAATTGTTACCATGGGAAACCGTATGAATAAGCTCGCGTGTCAAATTATGAAAGAATGTGGATTGTCAGAAGATAATGCAAAGTGTTTGATGAAAGTTGCAAAAAATGTTGGTTTGCATGTTGCTAAATTGCAGTCACATACTCTGCTGGTCAGAATGTTGAAAAAAGGAGGAAAAGCTGCTCTCTCTTATCATGACAATTGGTGCAAAATAACGTGTAAATCTTACAAAGAGGGCCCCTCTAAATGGTGGCCACCAGAGGGTTCCTTTGATGTGCACAAAATTGATGCATTATTCAAAATATTGTTTGAAGATTCTGATTGTGTGGAGGTTGAATGTTTGTCTGCTTGGGGGATTATGGCAGATCATAATCGCAAACTGCCCCCATATAAGATGTGTCAGGAAAAAACTGCGTTGCCTCCTTTTGAGGAGGATGAAGAATTACCAAATGAATTTGCCTCCCCATATACAGAATTGAGAAGACAGATTGCGAGAGTAACTGAGCCTGAGGGGGAGGCCACTGCGCCTCCCCCTCCTCGAGAGCTGACACAGGAAGGGGGAAGGACAGAGAGTTCCCTCCTACCCCTATGACTAGAAAGGATTTGTTAAGGTTAGAGGAGTTGGGTTATTTTACTCCAAAGTCAGAAGGGGTGCCCCGTATTTCCCCAACATGAAGACATAGTCTGGGACATATTGCAGGGACATGAGGCGGGGACATGAGGCGGGGAGGTATGGAGGTATGAATCTCCAGGTGGTACTTTGGCTAGGTTTGTAAAGGTACAGACCCCTACAATTACAGCGCCCCAAATTTTTAGGATTATTTAATATTGTTTATTATTTATTACTTATTGGGTATATAGATTGATATTAATTAATTGAATCTAATTTTAATTTAATATAATTGATATGGAATGGAAAAAAGTTTATTTAATTTATTAATTTAATTTGATTAGTCATTATTTTATTATTTATTACTAAGAAATTATATAGATTGGTTATAATGGAATAATTTAATCTAATTTTAAAATAATTGATATGTAACTGAACTTGTTTATTATATAAATTATAAGATTATTTTCATTCTGATACTTTTAACTTTTTAAAAAATAGTCTTTTAAAATCCAGTAATTTGACACTACTTGTTTTAACTTCTTATACCTCCTCTCTTTGATTCTCTTTTATCCATTTTTCCCCCTCCTCATCAGCCTTCCCCTTTTTACCTCCCTATTTTCCTTTGTCCTGTCTTCCATACCCTTCATTATCATTCTTCTTCACTCATACTCCCAGCATCAATATGCTTTATGGTATGCACTTACATTACACAAATTTAATTATTTTACCTTTTACTTATACTTGGTTGGCGCTCATTTATTTTCATATGGTTATAATTTCTATTTCTACATTTGAAATAGTTTACACCCCCCACTAAATAATTGTTTTTTTATATAGCTTTGTTATTCTGTCCCGCCTCAGTTAATTGAGGATGGCCACTAATAACATCTGATATAGCCTTCTATGACAGCATCCATGTAACAGGACAGCTGTCCACTTCTTTACTTCCCCACTATTTCCTTGTTTCTTCCTTTTTACTAGACCTTACCTTTTTTCCTTCTACTCCCTTCTTCTTCACTACTTTTATAGGTACAGGAACCCCGCTCCAGGTATATCATTTACTTTTATTATTTATTAATAAGCTTTTTATTATCTTCCTTATTAAATAGTTTTTTGGGTTTTTTTTTTCTTTCCTCTCTTTGATACTAATTCATGGATCCACTCAAATTAATTCAATACAATGTTAAGTGTCTTAATGTCCTTGAGAAAAAAGTATCCTTAGAGAATTGTGGAACCTACAGGCCCATGTAGCTTTTTTGTTACAAGAAACTCATTTTCAATCTTCCATGTCTGATCTTTTATCCAGAATTCAAACTGCATTCCTTACAGAAAAAAAATCTCTAGCTCAACATGCTGTAGAATTGTGCTGTTTTAGGGAACAACCAGGCCCGGCGCTACCGCAAGGCAAGTCAGCCGGCCGCCTGAGGGCGGAAAAAACAGGGCATTTGTACTTGTCAAAATGCCCCGATGTTTGCGATATGTTGTTTTTTTTTCACTTATCTTCAGTGCGGGAGAGCAGCGGCGAGTCTGCGCTGGTCCAGTGGGAGGAGCTCCAGGTGGGGTCCTAATTTAGCTGGCCGGCAACTGCCAGAGGATCCCGACACGAGGGGCACCTCAGGCAGTCGCCGGCCAGCTAAATTAGGACCCCACCTGGAGCTCCTCCCACCGCCTGTGTAGGCAAGAATCCTAGCACCGGCCCTGGGAACAACTCACTTCTCTAATACGTTCTAAAGTGAAATCCACTCTTGCTAAAAACCGTAGAAGCTTTTATGAATTTGGCAACAAACCTGGTAAGTTATTGGCACAGCACGTTCATTGCGAGATCTCACTTTACGAACTTCTATTTAGCAGGTGGTTCTAAATTATTTAAATCAAAAACTATAGCCAAATGTTTTTGTGACTTTTTATAACGATTTATACAATCTCTTCTTTAACCCCTTCATGACTGAGGCCTTTTTTTCTAAATTTTTTCCCGCTGGGGCGGGGGACTTAAAATTATTTTTTTTAAATTTAATTTTAAAAACTGTTTTTTTGTGTTTTTTTTTACTTTACTTTGATTGCTATCACGTGGGGGGGCCTACAAGCTCTTGAAGGTGATGGTCGGGGTCCAAAATTCACCTTTATACTCCAAATAAGCTATTGAAGTGCAGATCGCACTTCAATAGCTTATAGCTGGGCTTCATGAGCCCAGCACTGACAGCATATCTCTGTTACCCTAAAACTAGGCAAAGACGCTTCCTTGTGATCAAACTACAGGCTTATTTCAATAATAAATTTAGACTTTAAGTTATTCACTAAAATTATTGCCAATCGACTCTTACCTCACCTGACAAATACTGTTCATATAGATCAAGTTTGGATTTCTCCCCAATCGTGCAATCCACCTATGTTCATTCTCTCCACAGATACAGAGAATGCTTTTGATAGCGTTAGTTGGTCTTTTTTTTATGCCTAACTCTTGAACATATTGGACTGGGCTCTTATGATTTCAGCTGCTCTTCCCTTTCAGCTACTGTTACAGCTAACGAAGCAATTTCTGACTTTTGCCCCCCTAAACAACGGACCTCAACAGGGTTGCCCCCTTTCTCCCTTACTCTTTATTCTCACTGTAGAACCATTTTTACAACAAATTAGAATAAGTCCTAACATCCCCGGTCTTACAACTTCATCTTACCACCATAAAGACCGCTTATGTCGATGACCTTTTGCTTTTTGTCACTTCCCCCGAAATATCATTACCTAATCTCATACATGAATTAGACCGTTATGGTATGTTATCTAATTTTAAAATCAACATTCAAAAAGCAGTAGCTCTTAATACTAATCTAACGTCCCCAAGATTTAAACACTTGCTTCCCAGAGCAATTTCTTATATTTACACACACATGATCAAATCTGAATTTTTGGCTAGAAAACAGCTTCAGACCCCCAAACAATTATATATTTTCTGAAAGCAGAGACCCTGAAAAATAAAAAGATGCTAGTTGTAATATTTTTATGTTGCAAGGAATTTGCACAAATGTTTATCAAACAAGTATTTTTAGGATACAATGCACTAAAATGAAATTTAGTGCACAGAAACAGAACATAATACCCAATCAGATGGTAAAAGATATATATGGTTTTCTGTTCTACCTTAATATAAAAACCATATGTTTCAGGGCTTGTTTCCAGCAACCCGCACGTCTACCGCAATGTCCTGTGCCCGGAACGCAAGGGATCACATATATAAAGTCTCCTTGCCGGAGGGGGTGTGGCAGTGCCATTCAAGTCAATGGCACTGCAGACACGCCCCTGCAGTATGATCGGCCACACAGAAACATATGGTAATAAAATGCCCAGCATTCCAGTGTGGTACGATTGCAAAAAATCAAAACAAGCTCTTCGACAGAGTTTCAACTACTTCTTTACTCTATATTAACTAAGCCATTGATTATTTCACCTTTATTTTATATCGTTGTTATTATTATTACAATTTTATTTGAAGATTATTATATACTTCTAGATATATTATTAAGCTCTTTTAGATTTGATTATTACTTTCTACATATACCTTTGCTTGTTTTGTACAACTCTGTCTGAATTATTAAATAAAGAATTTACCCAAAAAACTGGATGGAGGAGTTTAGTTGCTAGTTTTGCCTTCATTCAACTTCATGAGCTCCATGGAAGCCCCCAATCTTCAGCTACTCATTACTCAATATATTAATACCCCTATATCTGAGGCCAGCACTCTGTCATGCCTCAGAACTCGGGTGCAAGCAGGCATATCTTGGTACCTACTGCTTTCAGAGTGTATGCTTTAATCCTAGTACAGGTAAAGTGGTGCTGTGTGTTTTGCAGAAATAGTAGAAGCAGTTGAGATTCTAAAGCACACGTACCCTTCTTAGTGGTTATTATAATGTAACCTTATGTAGTTTCACCATTTCCTTCACCTTGTGGAAGTCTTTATGTGGTTTGCAAATACTCAGCTTTCTATCAAATGAAACCTCTAAGGAAGGGCAATCAAAGAATATATACAATCTAATTTTCACATTTGATTAATAACAACCCCCTTACATGGGTACAGCGCACAGCTTAAAGTGCTAACTGTTTTTATTGCATTTGTATTAGGATGTAACTGAAGACTTGTTCTCATTAGTGGTTGTGTAAAGTGCTTCTCTTCCTAATTAAAATCCCTCCAGAAGTTCATGTTAAGGTCAATGTGAAGAAAACCAAATGTGCAATATGACTTTGGTCTGTTGAAGCAAACGCTTTCTGCAGAGCTATTTGAGAGGAAATCCACACTGATTAGAACAAAGCAAATAAATACTTAACATGCTCGGCTGTGCTTATATAGTGTCTTCAAAATGCATTTCCAGTTATACTCTAATAGTATTCCTGAATAAACTCAATTTGTCTGGGGTTTTTCTCTAAAGCATCCATTCCTTAACCATGTTGCTCTCATACATGAACTGTATTATATATGGTGGCAATTTTCTTCATGTATTGTAATACCCAGTTTGTTACTATATACTATGTCCACCGTTTAAATTATTTTTTATTTAACAGGTATTGTGTTTTTTAAATTTACTAGTACAACTAGTGTACACTAGTGTTATACAAGTACAGTCTTGTGTGCTCGCTAACTGTGTTTTGCTGTGCTTAACCACGTTTTACAACGTTGTAATGTGCTTTCTGCATTTTAGTAGCTCCAAATGTACTTTAAAATGCAATAAAGCCAAGTTAAAGATGCACCCTAATATAAGCAATGTATTTATAACACTTCTGTTTAAAGTAGTAATAAACTCTGACAGGGTTATTTACAAGAGGGTGAAGAGTTTGGAGACAGCAGGAAGAAGTGATCAGTCTGGGACAACATAGGTGATCTGGAATTTCTCCAATTCAGCTTACTTTCCAGTTCAGCTATATTGTCCCAGATTGTTCACTTCTCCTGCCTTCTCCAAAATCTTCACCCTTTTGTAAATAACCCTGTTAAACTTGTTTTCAATAATGGATCCAGATCAAACAAATGTACATTGTCCAGAAAAGCATTTCTTTATATTTTTGCCCAAACACTTACAATCATCATGTTTCTGAACAGCTGCTTCCAAGTCTCTCAGCTCAGCTTTCCTAAGCTTCGTGTCAGGACAGTGCAGACTCCAGCAACTATCCATCTACTAGCTTGGAGGAGGGAGGAGAGGGGGCTAGGGAGGAGGGAAGTAGCTTGATTTTCTGTGTTTGTGGAGACACACAGGTTAGCAGCACACACAAGGGTGACTGCATAGCACTCTGCTTGAGAAAGGAGTCACTCTAAAACAGGACATCAGGACCAGTGCTCAGGGGCCAGCTGATTTTGCAGAAAACTAAAACTTTTAAATATCAAGGAGCAACATTCATTGTAAGTGTTTTTATCAGCATTTGAAATAGCTTAAAATCCTTTTGACTTTAAAATCACTTTAAATTGTATCTATAACCATAAATCACATATATGATGCTGTCTGTTACCAGCATTAACATAGCATACCCTTGATCCTGGCAGTACCAGTACCAATACCAGGCTAAACTGTCCAGTGAAAGAATCCGTTAGAGGAACAAGCCATATGATCTTGCCAGGGGTGCTTAGAAAATGCTCTGCTTTTAGTCATATATCTTAAACCATTTTTCCAAAAGAATATCACTTTGGTGCCCCTTGTTTGGTATCACTGACACTGATTTTGTGTTTGTTTTTTGTTTTTTGGGGTGGTTTTTTTATTTTCTTTTTTTATTTCTGTTTCAAGTTGCTGATTCAATATCTACCATTGGCTCATCTATAGATGACTCACTATAGACTACTAATATGCCACAGTAATGCTGTAAGGTAATGTTTTGCCAAATGAACCTATCTGTACTCATTCCTTTTGGATGGAATGTACTTCTGTACTCCCTCAATTAAAATATTTGTACAACAAAAGAATACAAATTGGGACTGTAACTGTTTAAAACGTTTTACATACAGTTAGCCTTCACTTTGTGTGTCTCTTATTTAAACATGCATATCCATCTAAGACCACCCTGTCCCACAGACTGACAAAACCGCTGTGCGATTTTCATTGCAGAATGATCAGCACTGTCACCCTATTTCAGCAAGGGAAAAAAGATCTAATACAATATTGCTCTTAGTTCCACTTTCAGGTCCTGTTCATATAAGTGGGTGCATGTTATGGCCCAGATCACACACACTTGCTGGTGCGCATCATGTGCAATGTGTAGTTACAACAAATTATTTTTTGTATAAAGTTAAAAAAAAAGTAAGGTTAACGAAAAAAACACAATGCAGTGATGCATTGACATACTGTGACCTTTGTTGCATTGTGTAAAAATGCAACCGTGCTGAATATTTACGCAATGCACACCAACACCAATGTATGGTATGAACAGGGCACATAGAGAGTAATCGCTTTCTAGGGGCCGGTATTGATTATTGCAGATTAACACAGAACAACACACCTGTTGTGAACAAGTCCTCAGTGGTATGAAACGCTTTATATAGCTTGGTTACATAGTTACATAGTATTTGAGGTTGAATAAAGACACATGTCCATCAAGTCCAACCTATTGTGTGTGTGTATAGATCCCTGAGTCATCTCGGTATTAGGAGTACTTGTACCCCTGTATATTGCAGGTGTATAACTGCAGGATTGTTACTTGTTTTGTGTGCATGGAGCCCTCTGCTGAAACTACCAGTTCAGAGATCAAATTTATCAGATGATTCTCTCCATTAAATTATGGTACTAGAGTCAACATTCCCCATGAGGATATTCGCCCGCATGCTGCCTACATGGCTGCATGCATAAAGTTACTGTACTGGGTTCCTGGGTTCTTCCCAGTCCTCCATCACCCCCCCCCCCCCCCTTGTCCGAGATTGCGCACCACGGGAGAAAAACCCCCTTATCCGATGTTTGATACCCAAGGTGGTAGATTGTGGAGGTAAGCTCCTTAATATTACTGTTGTAGTTTTTTCAAATGCGGTAGTTGCAAAGCATACCTCTCTTACTCCAAATTGAGTGTAAGCATCAAGTTTTATTTGCAGGAAAGCATAGGACGTGCACATCATACTCAACCAGGCTATTGGCATTAAATTATTTACACATTTATAACAAGAAATAAAATAGGTTTAAAACAAGATAGCCTTGACCTCAGTGTAAATGAATTCATTCTCCAAGGTCACAACAAAGGCTCTAGAGTCATTTTCAGTCACCTTATAGCAGCTTAGAAATACCTGCAGTGAATTTACATTAGAGGGCTGGCAGGCTGCCAAAATTCTGTTTACATAATGAGATTCCTGTGTCTCTGTTATGAATTTTGAAAATTAATTTCCCCACAATAACTATAGCTACAGAGGTGATTGATGGCTTGTTCTAAAACGTTTTACTGCTTATTGAGAATATGTAAATAATTTAGTGTGCATGATCTGGCCACAGTTTCAATAAGAGGCAGGACTGCAGTCCGAGTTTATGGAGCTGACTTATAAATGGGTGCATGCCGTTCTCATGGCACTAGCACAGCTAGGTGGCACTGGGGAGCATAGGTATTTCCTATGTTCCTCAGTGCCATCTAGGAGCACTAGTGGTATGTGAATGGCATCGACCCAGCTATGCACCGGATGGAACATTAATAAATCACCCCCTATGTATATATTTGATCTGACTTAGAGAAATTGTTTTTCCCCCCTGTGTGGCAAAATAAGCAACATTTACCCAGGTGGGGGGGAGGGTATTGTTTGAATCAAAACTTCAGGATTTGTGAGAGTTGAAATTGATAGATATCAGTCTTTTTTTTTTTGCATTATTGTGCATACAATGTTAATGTTGTATTGCATGCAGATGAATCCGTCTGGCAAAGAGTGGAAATGTTTTATATCAAATTTAGTTGCTGTGTATTCGGTGTTTCCATGCCACATTTTTTGAGTTTGTTTGGAGATCAGCTTTAACCCTGGTTGCTGTTGGAAGCCAATCGCTGTTCTGGCCAACCCTTAGTTAATCATGCTCGGTCTAGAACAGATGACAGGAACACAGCAAAGACATTTCAAATGTCAGTATTTTCCATCAGCTGAAGTGTGCTGGGGTGACAGAAATATCTACTTTTCATTGCACTCTACTGCATACTATCCTTGTAGAACAGGTCACAGTAGTACACCACTAGCTGCAGTTCTGACTTATGATCCTTTACTTAACTCACGCAGGATGTTTCTGTGTTATTACCCTGAGTTCAACAGTCATGAGCAATTACCGGAGCAACTTCCTCATCCCATGCCTCACACAGACACTCAGCCATTCATTAAAAAAAGGACTTTATTTCCTGAAATATAAAATCTGCCAAATTCTAACAGCGAAAATGGCTGGAGAAGAAAATTAAAATGGCATGCTTAGGGGAAGGGCTACTGAACACTAAATCAACATTTTCTTTGTCCCACCATAATTTATAGACTAAAACCTATAGATGGTTTACAACACAAATGTGTGTTTAGTCTCAAAGTACTACTACAAGTGCATTATCCTAAAAGTGTAATTTTACCTTTCTGTTAAAAAAAATGTTTTACTGATTATTGCATACAGTTATTATTAATTAAATCATTTTCATTATGTGATAAATTAGTACATGCTGTGATCCTTAGGGAGATGCCTACATAGGTATGGCTGACAGTTCACATTTACTAAAAGTGTAGCTCCACTTTTGCAGTCAAATCTGAGAAAACCCCTATTTAAAACCACTGTTAAATACAAGTCGTGTATTTTCTAAATTGTGCAGTGATTTTTATGCGAGCTTCTATTTTATATAGCTAGTATTGTTTACACTTCTTACACTTGCCGTTTAAAGGTGCCCATACACTGCTCGATTCTCATACAAGAATCGGGTGAAATCCCACGATCGTACGAGAATCGAGCAGTGTGAACGAAGACGTGCGACCGTTTTTTACTGTACGGTCGCATGTCTTTTGTTGTCTTTTGTTGAACCAACATGCTCGAAAACCCGCCGAGAATCGTACGATTGTCGGCGGGTTTCTAGCCTGCTCGTCCAATAGCTGCGGAACGGGCCAGTGTGCGCACACGCACACTGCCCGTTCTGTATTGCGGTCATCGGAAGCCCGCCCCTCAGCGGGGCGGGCTTTCGATGATCGCAAGTACGATCTGCCCGTCCAAGGTGGGCAGATCGTACCAGCTTTCAATAAGCATACGACCATCGCAAGACAAAAGTCTTGCGATGGTCGTAAGGTGTATGGGCACCTTTAGTCTAGGACTTAAGTGAAATGTCATTGTGGATGAGTTTACAGTGAAACAATTGATTTAAGTGGTTATTTAGTCGGGGCGGAATACTTCTCTTGACCGACTGTGTGGCTAACTAAGGCGTTCTGAAATTCTAGTCTTGTGAGTATATATATCTACTTTTATTCGATTGATAAATGTTTTTTTACAGATGTAGGTGGCACTTTGTTCTTTGTCTTTTATGTATGTGATGGGAATCCCTGATCCCTTGGATGACCAGCCCCTCAAGTGTATGAAGATTTGATACTACGGGAGGATTATCTGCGGCTACCTTTCAAGCACCAAGAGATAAAAACTTTTTTTATGTCGAAATTAATAAAGTGGACCTGTTGCGTGCACAGGAAGCTGCCATCTTGTGAGGTCTCGCCGGTAAATATCGGTTATCCCAATTTGGCTGTAAATGTGGAAATTCCTAAAGACACCTAAAACTGTATGAGTGCTCTTGCTGCTAAAATGCAGCTGCGCACACTTCAGTTATTACTTACTTACTGCTGGGATGTTCTGGATGTATTGTCTACCTGCTGTTTTAGTTATATAACATTTTAGAACATAGAGAATTTACTGTTCTTATTAGAAATACCTGTGGGACTTTGTAAAGAATGAAGTTCATAATTATAATATTTATATAATCATAGGATCTAGGTTATCTGGAAGCTTTTTCAGCTCTGACAGTTGTGTACTGGCTTTTTTAATGGAGAAATACTGTTGGCTTTAAAGTAAATTAAAGGAATAAAAATGATATACAATAGATACTTCTGTACGGGAAGCACCATTTGGTGCCTCGGTGTACCTAGGTTGCTGGGACCCACTAAAATACCTTTATTTATGGCTTAGGGGAAGAGCAGGAATGCCCCCCTTCTCGCAATCCATAGTTCAGTGCTTGAGCAAACTTTTATCAAGTACAAGTGCTATCAAATAGCATGCATAAGTCTTTACAAATGCCAGATATTCACATTGCAGGTCCTATTAGACATTTTCAGTAACAATTCCTATGCTGTTTATTTTCTTATGGATGTGCTAATTATAAGGTTGTCATTCTGACCCTCTTGCTTCAAAACATTGAGCCACTGACCATAAGAATTTTGCAGATCATGACATCTGCCTTCACACTGGCTTTACTGCATGCTTGTTTTGGAATAGTAACTTTAAAAGCATTGAAGGCACTGAATCTGTGTAATAGCCATCTAAGTAGCATTTTCTTAAAGTGACATTAAAGCCTACATCCCCCCTCCCCAATGCTGGTGTAAGGACTTACCTTAAATTATGCCTTTTGATCCGATCATCTTCTTCCTTCGAGTAGTTTTCAGAAATCCTTCTAGCGCAGGTGTTGCTCTCTTATCCAGCGCTGTCTCCTGTCTCTTCCTGTCCCACAGAGTCCGTGTGGTTGCACACTGCTCCATTGACTTACCTTGTGTCTCTCCTCTTCTCTCATCCAAAGATCTGCTGCTGTGCATGTGCTCACCCTGTGATCCTTTGCAGCCGCCTGAGAATCTTCAGAGCTTCGGACAGGAGCAAGCGGCGGAGACACAGGTGAGTTTTAACCCTTTTGTTAACTTTTTTTTTTATGTTTTTGCATATATCTACTGCTTGCTGGCAGTAGATCTATCCAAAAAAAAAAACACAAGGCTTTAATAATCCTTTAAGGTGGTCAACAATGGAAGCCCCCATATTTATCTTAGTACAGCTTACTCTAAATTATCCAGACCATATATCACGCATGGAATCATATGGTGACTACGCATGAGGTTTGGGTTAACCACTACCATGTGAATCCTTCATGTTTGTGGTTTGTGAAATAATGCAGTAATTCACCATAGTAACCAAAATTAGGTCAGCTGACTTAGAAGGGCCAATGAGGGGGATTTTGGATAAGCCGGTCCTCTCACTATAAAAGAGAGTGAGGTCACAGCAGCCATATTGCCAGTGTGCTTCAGATGTGATAGGGAAAGCGTAGGGAGTTATTAGTGTAGGCACTGATGCATCTGTCCGCAACAACTGATTGATAGTTAGATCTTCAACTGTCAACATCTTAGCTGCTTTATTTCTTTTAATTGCAATCTTTTCTTTTTTTTAGAATATAATTTTTAGCTTGGAGTGATAAGTGTGCATCAGGCAGTTGTTGTTGACAGTATTTTCAAGAGCCGCTTTTTTATTGCAGCTCCTCACTGCATCCTTTGAAAAAATAGTAAAAACGCTGTGCACCCACAACATCCTACACTTTCACCCCAGGGGCACTGCAACCCCTGCCGTATCCACGTATACCCCCAAAAAGTGTCCTATTTATTTTGTGTACAATTAAGTAAGAAAATACCAAATTGGTTTTATCAGTAACGTGCAGTGGGTGCTTGGTAGTCCTGTGATCCAGGTCTAGGCTCAGAGTGGCCCACAGGACAGAGAAGAAATTCTCCAGAGGGCCCCAAATACTTTATGTAGAACAAAAATGCCTTAAAATGATGAGTATGGGGTGTAATTTACAGCTTACCAAATGGAAGCCTGTCCACCGATCCAAATAGGTCTGCCGACTGCTTAAGAGTGGACATCACTTTACCCAGCAACACCTCCTAGTATCTGCCTTATCTTGGCTGGCAGTGTGTTGATGTTTCCCCCAGCAGTTTGCTTCCTACCGTACCGCTTTACAAATCTCCATTTTACCTGCTAGCCTGCCATGGCCAGATAGCATGTTATGATGGCAGCCAGGGACAGGTGTGGGGATACTTTGAGGGAGAAATTCAAGACCTTCAACTGCTTCTAAAGTCTTGCAGGATGCCATTTTACCAGTCTTAGGCTCTTGTCAGGACAGGTAAGCCTTGTGTGCCAGAGAGCTTAAAGGGACATTCTTCCTTTTGCTTCCAGGCCTAGCTCATTTGAAGCTTCTGCTTTTACAGTGGCCCTGTCACCACAGGGTCACTTCTAAAAGAAGTCTGGGCTGTAAAAGAATGACATGTCTATTTATAACCTTTCCAGCTGCCTCCTCAAAAGTCACTGATTTGTTGCTTCGCAGCTGCTACAGGCATTTCCACAGTTCCAGGTGTGTGAAATACCTACTATCCCTGACACATGTTGTGGTTCCTTCTGTCAGTTCCTATGTCTTATAGTGACGTTTGAGCTGGCACGAGGGATTACAGGATGTGGCTGGAGGAACAGGTTTTCGACACACCTGAATGTGTGATATTTTTTGACTGTGTTATTACCTCCTACCATTCACCCTGCTGCAATTTCGGAACTTCGAAAAGCTCTCTAAAAAAATGTGTGTATAATATGCTATAGTGTTATGATATTATGAGTTATAGGATCAAAGAATAATGTACTATAATGGGACTGTCTAATGTGTAGGCCTGTCACCATCAAACAATGTCCCTAAAAACAGCACATTTTCCACTCAGTCACAGTAATCCACACCTAATATTTGCACAGTAGTGCCAAAACACACTGTGGGGTGGCCCCAACTCTCATTTCCTCTGGTGGGCTCCAGTGTCATAATCTAACCCTGTCCAGGTTTGATTTGTTTTAATAAAAGTCAGTTTCTCAGTCACAAATCCATGCCGCTGCATTGAAGGTCTTCTCTGACATGACATGTTCAGCAGGGCAGGCTAGTACCTCAAGCTCGTATTGGGTCACCTCCAGCCAGTGTTACATCCTTAACCACCTTCCGTCCATGGCCGTTCGTGAACGGCCGGACGGAAGTCTGCTCAGAGCGGGTGGGCGTCTTAAGACGTCCTGCCCCTACCCCCCTCTCGTGCGCGCGCTGAGCGCCGCACACGAGAGGGAAAACTGTTAGCATGTAAACAGCCAGCGATGGCTGTTTGCATACAAGCGATCAGGCATCTCTAGAGACGCCCGATTGCTTGCACGATCTGCGGGTGTGCGCCCCCCACCTGTGTCCCGTCGCCGCTGCCGGTCCCGTGATCCGATGTCCGCTGTGGCCGGTGCGGCTGTGACCGGCACGGCGACGCTCTAACAGGAGATTAAAGGGAGATCATTACTTGATCATCCCTTTGATCTCTCTTCCTGTCCCCGAATGCAGGAAGTGATGTATATTACATCACTTCCTGCATTCAGTGTCACTCTCCGGTGCAGAACACCGGAGAGAAGCTGATGGAGCAGATCTCTGCTTCATCAGCTTCTCTGGGGGTCCCTAGGTGACATCAGAGGTCTTGGAGACCCCTGATGTCTCCATAAAGAGGACCTGTTTGGTGAACTGGCTATTACATAGGGGATTCCTTAGTCCCCTATGTTATAGCAATAAAGTTAAAAAAAAAAAAAAAAAAATTACAGCATTAAAAAAAATAAAGAAGCTAAAAAAATAAAGAAGCTAAAAAAAATTTAAAAAAATAACACAAAAAATGTTTAAAAGTCCCCGGCCCCCCACATACACACGCAAACATGCGTCGGGTGCGCCTATGTACGAAACCGACGATTGCGCCCATTATGCAGCACATGTTACATATCGCCGCGAACGTCGCAGTGAGAACAATAATTCTAGGGCCATCAATCACTGATAACACTAAACTGATGAGCGGTAAAAGCGTTTAAAGCGTCGCCTATGGCCAATTTTGGCTGCGGTCGTTTTCTGCGATTTCGCGGGTGTGCGCAATTTTAAAGGTTGACATGTTTAGTGTCTATTTACCCGACGTGACCCCGTCTTTTATATTGTACCAAAAAATTGGGGTAAAAATAAATGTTTAATCAAATTTTATAGGGAAACATGTTTTTTTTCAAAATTTATGGTACTTTTTTTGTTATATAGTAAAAAATAAAAACCCCATTGGTGAATAAAAGCCACCAAAAGAAAGCTCTATCTGTCCCCAAAAAATGGTATGAAAATCGTTTCAGTAAAGTGTTGCATGACAGAATAAACATCAGTCAAAGTACCGCAGCACTGAATACTGAAAAATGGCCTGGCCAGGAAGGGGGTGAAACACTATGGCCTTTAAGTGGTTAATACCTACCTACCTTACAATTGGAATTAACACTTGTAAGCACTTCTATTAAAGCCTTGCTGTCCCTGCCAATGTCTGTTGACTAAAACAGGGATAGCCTTAGAAGGTTAAAAAAAAGTAATTCTATAGATAATGTTTACCAAAAAAATAAATACAAAATAGTGATGGTGGGTGGGAAAATGTGGAACTGCCCAGGGCTTGAACTAGAGGAAAGGGGCTGTTTTTGACAACTGGTATGGAAGTAGTTGAGGTGCCATGCTGGCTTACAGGCACTGGGTGTCATCATAGATCACAGATTTAGCAATAGTTTTCAATGCCAAGCACCGGCCTGCGAAGCAAGCAGGATACTGTCCTGCATTAAAATAGGGATTTTTAGCTAGGGATAAAAGAGTAATACTTCCACTTTATAAATCACTGGTTCAGCCTCACCTTGAGTAGTAGGTTTAGTTTTGGCCACCAACACTCATTGTCCTCAAACTTGAGCAAGTTCAGGGAAGGGCTACAAAATTAATAAAGGGGATGGAAGGCCTGAGCTGTGAAGATCGCCTCAAAAAATTAAACTTGTTCTCCTTAGAAAAGAGGTGCTTAAGAGTGGACTTAATTGCAATTTTCAAAGTCATTAATGGGGACTACACTATCCAGAATAAAATGTTTACACCAAGAACTGTATTGATCACACAAGGGCACAACAAGAGGTTAGAAGATAGTCAGTTTAATCTCAGACTGCTCAACAGGTTCTTTACTATGAGAGTAGTAAAAAAATGAGTCAGTAGTATCCACTGATAGCATTGATAATTTCAAGAAATCTTTAGATGAGTTTCTTAAGTCACTAACTATAGAAGGACAAGGGAATTACTAGAGCCAAGTATGCGCACACACACAATCACATACATAGGTTGAACTCGATGGACCTGTGTCTTTATTCAACCTTACCTACTATGTTACTATATAATAAACCAGATGCCATGTGTTATATGTGTTTGCAGTCCAGATCACACTGTAGAGACACTAGTTTAAGATCCCCTTCCACACTTCTTGCTGTTCCCGTATCAGTGGGTAATACAGCACACATTATTGCTTAATACAATAAGGAATTGTTACTGAGAAACACAAATGCATTCAGATAGAAAACAGCACAGTAACTTTTATTTTCATAGCTCTATAGGTTGAACTTTTTTCATATCTCTTTAGGTTACATAGTTACATAGTATTTGAGGCTGAATAAAGACATAAGTCCAACCTATTTAGATCCATGTATCATCTCATTCTTAAGAGTACCTGTACTCCTGTATATTGCGTTCTGTCAGGAAATCGTCCAAAAGCTTCTTGAATGATTCCACACACTTAGCTGAAATCACTGCTTGTGGCAGCAAGTTCCAGACCCTAACCGCTCTAACTGTGAAGAACCCCCTTCGCCCCTTCACAGTTCTGGCTTCTGGCTACATAGAGGTTGACATGTGTCTTTTTTCAACCTGACTAACTATGTAACTTACAGTATTCTCTGTCAATCCTAGGAGTCAGTACGCAGAGGGGGCAGGCTCTGCAGTTATTCTTTTTTGTCCAGCTCTATGGATGTTGTGTGCGCCACAGAGGGCACAGCAGCAGTGGATAGCACCCTCTGAAGCCCAGGGGGTGTTTCAAAGACAGTCAGTGGGTCTTGTGGGAAGCCGGGTGTCTGCAGACAGGAAGTAGGTATGTTTCAATGTCCTTCAATGAAAGTTCAAAGTCACATTGCTGGGAGAAAACTACAAAGCAACACAGTTTTTTTTTTTAAGCATGTACTTTTTTATTGAGTTTTCAGTTGTAATACATAGGAAAGATAGACATCATAATAACCCGACACATGCACAGAACATTAGAGGACAAGCGTTATACAAGGTTATAGATGTATGCGGATCAACAGTGCTTCAAATAACTATAATACCATCAAAAAGTCACTATAACGACCACTTAACAAACCATTAACGGTAAACAGAGCGGTATTCCACAAAGAGATAGGGTAGGAAAAACACATAGACATACATATAATTGGAAGGCCTGAGGGGCAGATGTACGGTCTGGTGAGGATTGGTGTATGCGCAGAAGTGTGAGATCTGAGCATATTGTAGAAAATGGGAAGGGGCGATGCGATATTTGGAGATCAGGTCTTTGAAGGGCATGCATTTTCCCTGAGGTGTGAATATGTCTTCCAGGGTATGGATGCCCAAGGTGGACCAAGTTCTGAAAACCATGGAGTCAGCCCCCACAGGGAAAGCCGGGGAAGATGTAATGGGCATCATGGAAATTTGAGACAGTGTGGACTCCAAAAATGACCGGTTATGCGAGTTTGGTCCGTAAACGTTCCATATATCAAGCGTGGTGGAACCCAGTAGAATGGAGATAAAGGCCCACCTGCCTTCTTGTGAATCGCATCTGTGGGAGAGGATCGTGTGGGGCAGAGATTTGCGCAACAAGATGAGCACCCCAGCGGATCTCCCCTTGGCAGGGGCCCCTATTACTTTGCCCACCCACGACTTTTGCATGCGGATGAAGTCCTCCTGAGGAAGGTGGGTCTCCTGGAGCAGGGCAATGTCTACCTTCAATTTCTTAAGGTGGCGTAGTACTTGAGTGCGTTTTTGCGGCGATTTAAGTCCCTTGACATTCGATGTCACTATGTTCAATGGGGATCCCATTGTCGGTTGGGCGTGTGATAAGATGAAATATCATGGAATCGTAAAAGATCGTAGTGGGGGTAGATGAGTGTCCCTTCGCTCTCACCTACCTCCCTTGTTCGTGTCCCAAATTCAAAAGATCCACAGGGTGATGCTGTAGAAAAAGCGATAAACTCCTCGAAGGCGGGAGGGCCTCTTGAACCTCCTCCCAATATCGATGGGGTCAGGATGTTTGAACGCAGTGTACATGAAAAACACAGAAAAAAACCCATAAACAAATGGAAGCTATAGCGGGGGGTTAGCATTTGCAGCAAGGTCATTTTGTGTGAGTGACCTCCTTTTTTCCCAATGAGGAATGCAATATGAAATAGCAATTGGCACAGCTTGAGTATTCAAGCTGATCACAGCCAGTAAAGAGAGAACTGAGAATGAGTTGGAACATCAACAAAGCAGTTCTCAAAATCTTGATCAGACTTACTTATCAAGCTCCGTCCCGTGGAGCACTTATAAATGGAATGCGATAGAGTGAGATGTACCATCCGGGCCCTCAGGCCTTTTTCTTCCTCGGGGGGCTTTTGGACGGTGAGACCAGGGAGGCCTCCCTTGGTGCCATCACGAACTCCATAGCCCTTGTTGCTGACAGGAATGATTCCACAGTGCCGTTTGAGGTAGATATGCGAAGCACGGCAGGATAGGCCAATGTGAATTTGATGCGACGATCCACTAGTAATCTGCACACCTCAGAGAACGACTTGCGCTGTTTGGTCAAGGCCGCCGAGTAGTCTGCAAAGAGCAGGAGTTTATGACCATCTGCCACCATGTTGTGTTGAGTTCTGTATGCTTGAAGGATCTCTCTGCGGTCATTGAAGTCCAGGTAGCGGACTATCACTGGTCTGGGTCTTTGGTGGTCCCTATGGGCACCCACTCAATGTGCGCGTTCAACCCTGCACGGGGACGGCAGGCCCAAGGCCTTTGGGATGGTCACTGCGCAGAAATGCTGAAGGTCCGCGGGGGGAACTGTCTCCGGCAGACCGATGACCCTTAGGTTATTTCTCCTGGACCTATTTTCTAGGTCGTCTACCTTTTCCATTAGTAGATGGATGGAATGGTTAGATTTTTCAAGTGACCGCTGTGTGCCGTGCAACGAGTCCTCCAGATCACTGACCCGTTGCTCCGCCGTCTGCAAGCGATGGCCATGTGACTCTATTGTTTGCTGCAGAGGGCCCAGCTGCTGCTGAATCGCCTCCATCACAATGGCTTTCATGTCAGCCTTGAGATAGGCAGCCACAGCTGCCGCTATGTTTTGGTGTTCAGCCTGCAAAGATGTAGTGGGAGAGGGCTCACCTCCTGCTGCAGTGTCGTCAGGGGATGTCAGCATGCCGTCTGTCTCCGCCATCTTGGATGTCTCGGAGGTGCCGCTGGATGGAGGTAAGATGGCCCTTCTCGTCGGGTTCGGACGAGAAACGAACCTGTCCATGTAGGGGGTGACGCGGTCTGATGGCTCCGGTGACTGCAGATCGGTGAGGGAGAGCCGGACGGTACACTCGGTTATTGTACGGGACGGAGCGATGCTGCGCACGTCTAGCTCATTGGGCGCCGGAACCGGAAGTTGCAACACAGTTTTTACAAAGCATCAGAACCACGCAAAAGCAGATGGGACAAAAACAGCTGGAGTTCCCCTTTAATTCATCAACAAAAATGGTATAAAAGTAGATTGCCACGGCATGACCATACATATATTTAAGCCCTTAAAAAAATGTTATAAGTATATAAATGAATTAACATGAGTGTAATTCCAAGGTTGACTTTTACACTATGGTCAGAACTGCTTAGCTTGTCATGCTATGTGTTGACAAAGTATATTACATTAGTAAAGCGGCAGTCTTCATTATTAATCTACTGAGATTTTGAGTGAAGAACATTCACAGAGACTGATAGGAAGCTCTGGTGTCATAAAATACACTACTTAATTCCTTATGAATACTGACGTAAGGAGATACTGATGAGTGTCACAATCTGTGCTTCTTCATCCACTGTACATGAAGATAAGCTGACAGTGCAATGGTTGTAAAAAAGAAATGTCAACTAAGGCACTGTAAGGTGCATTTTTATACTTCTTTCACTGCCTGCATGCTGCATGTATCTCTCTCTCTCTCTCTCTCTATATATATATCTATATATATATATAGATATATATCTATATATATATAGATATATATCTATATATATATAGATATAACTAATGTCATATCCCATACTATACCAGACCATAACATAAACTCTATGTTGACTTCATATTAACATAAAAATGCAGTAATCAAAAGCAAATGAATACAAATAGAGACACTTAAAACAAATTAAGACAAATAGACACAATCGTTTCCAGGTTAATACATGCCGCAGATCAGCAGAACAATGAGTGGACAGAGGATTGCTTTTTCTGGTTAGTTGAATTCCAGATAAGAGATAGTTTAGTGAATATCTAATTTTATTGTATCGTATTTTTAGAACATAACTGATAACAGTCAGCAGGGGCAAAGAACAGGAAGTTAATAGCTGATTTGTTGCAGGATCAACACGTTTTTGGGTTTTTTTTTTGCACTTATCAAACAAATGTAACAAAACGCCTTTATTGGTATATCTCACAGACTCAAAGCAACCAAAAAAAATAATAATTCCTAGGGTCTATATACCATTTTAAATACAAGAGCTGACTGCCACAGATTGTGGTATCATTTTCCATCCAAAAGGACATGGACAATAGTCTACTTTTCTGCTCCACCTAAAGCACCAGCTCCAGTGAATAAATCAGGATAGATAAATAAATAAAAGTTTCGAGTGTAAATAAATTTCCCTTAAATATCTGTAAGGAAGCCGTGATATGTAAATGTTTTCCTTTTTAAACAGCCATATTATTGTTTATTTTTTTTACAACCATATGCTTGTTCCAAGTAATTTCTGCTATCTTAGATTATTCTACAAATGTTCTCTAGTACATCATATACTGACCTCTAGTGTTGGTTTCTTGCTATAATCATCATATAGCTTTTCTTTAGACTGGACAGGGATTTTTCAATTTATGGTTTGTGTTCCAGGAGGTGCCCATTTAATTCAAATTTCACATTCTCCTTAAAAAATGTTAGCTGCCTATAATCTCTTTCCATGGGTATCATTTTGACCCCATGTACACCAAGTATTAATGTTGAAAAGTGCCATAAGCAATTTTAAACACAACTGAAATACAGAAAAAGTATTTGAAGCTAAATTCTTGAGAACCGTGAGAGTAATTGCAGTGAAAATTATTTTCTGTATACCTACAGTAATGCAGCCAGCAAGACTGTACAGTCATTGAATGTATGCACTTTACTGCACTTTATTATTCAGTCCTGAAGTATTAGACAGTACCATATCAGAGACATAATAACAAATATATAATTGTCATTATTTATGTATAAGAAGCAAAAAGGCTGGTGTGGAAAGGGACTTTGGCAAAAAGTGGACGTGGCTAAATTGGGTTTATAATGGGTTTTCACATGTGCCATGACCAGATTTACAGCTTTCAACCATCTGGGTCTCACTCCATAAACTAACACAGAATGAAACCCCTTCCCTTTCAGCAGCAAAACAGAGTAACTAGTATGCAATTTCTAAAATAAAGTGCAGCTAAAATAGCACAGCCTACTAGTTTAACAACCATCACAGTATAAGTATACCGTGTAAAACATACCACTTAAAAATAACATTTACATAGTAACTTATCATGCAAGTATGGTTGGTAAAACAATCAGTACTAAATTTACAGGTCAAAAGCTACTATGTAGTACAGCTCTGTGCCAATACAAAGCCTGACAACTGCAAAAACAAACGTGACATCAATACATTTAAAAGAGAACTATGCGATAAGTGTTTTTCCCCATAGTTCTCTTAAGGGTCACGGGAGGACATATACTAGCGTCCTCCCGTGACCCAAAGCTCAGTATATCACGAGCTACAGCTCACGGTATACTGAGACCGCTGCAGCCGGGACGGGTCCCAACATTACTGTCTGGATCCACCCAGCTCCATGAGTGACAGCTGGCTCTGCCTATCTAGAGGCAGAGCCAGCTGTACCTACCCCCTCCCCGTCCGTTCCTCCAGTCAGCGCTGGAGGATCGGAGCGGGGAGAGGGGGAATTGGGATTGGTGACTGACACAGCTCTCTGCAGCGATATGATCGAGAAGTGAGCGAGCGACAGTATGTGTTCGCTCACTTCCCGATCTATTGAGCCAAAGTGTGACAGTTTTGTTGTCACACGTCGGCTCGAGCTATGAGGATGAGTGATTTTCACTCACCTCATAGTTCTCCTTTAACACTCCCAACAACTCAAACATTGTGCTCCATTACCAAATTTATACAAAACCTAAACTATCAGTAGGTAATTTATCTGCAGCAGGTTAGAAAAGTCTCCATCTACTGTCACATAGATCAGCACCTGGAGTCAGCACACGGCCTGCCAGGATGGCCGCAGCAATATTTATAAATAATTAAAAAAACAAATTGCCAATTGCTTAATTTATTTCAGTGATTTTCTGTCTGGTGACATTACAGGTCCTCTTCACCCTCTTCTTTCTTCGGCAGTGATCAGATCCTACATGCTGTAGAGAGTGGTGCCATTGTATTACTTTCTGTAGCATTCTCCTGTGAGTCCAGGAAGAAGGTGGAGCTTGGACACCATGGGCTTACAGGAAGTGGGACGCTGGGTGTCTTGCAACCCAGAAGACAGGCATGGGTGAGTCTGTGAGGGCAGTGCTGGAAATAGGGTGAGTGTAGCAGCTGGAGATGCTTTTAATTTTTAGGCTGTACTGGGGAATCCATTTTTCTATGTTTATGCCCAAGCTGGAATTGGACTTTAAAGTAAAGGAAACTTTTTTCAAATGTTTTATTTTTTTTTCCTCCTTTTTATATAGTAAAAAAAACTAAAAAAGTGGTTAATAAATACCCAAAAAGACAGCTCTACAGGTGAAACTCGAATAATTAGAATATTGTGCAAAGTTCATTTATTTCACTAATGCGACTTAAAAGGTGAAACTAATATATGAGAGAGACTCATTACATGCAAAGCAAGATAGTTCAAGCCGTGATTTGTCATAATTGTGACGATTATGGCTTACAGCTCATGAAAACTCCAAGAACCCCAAATCCACAACCTCAAAAAAGTAGATTATTACATGCAATCAATAAAACGAGGATTGTACATAGAACAATATCGGACCTCTGAAAAGTACAAGCATGCATATGTACTCAGTACTTGGTTTGGGCCCCTTTTGCAGCACTTACTGCAATTACTTTTGCATGATATTCTAATTATTCGAGTTTCACCTGTATCTGTCTCCAAAAATGATACACCATTAATTTAATTACAGTGTTACATGTCGGAGTAATTGTCAGTCAAACTTTCACACAGCTGAAAACTGAAAAATTTCCTGGTATTAAATGGTGTTTAACATGCTGGTAGTAAAGTGGTTAACTAAAATATTTTTGATTTTAAAAAAAAAACCATAATCAACACAATGCAACCTCCCCAAATTCCTATTTATACTTAAATATAAAACTATATCTAATGATATCAATATGTGCAGATTTATTTCAAACCAGTGAAAATCAACCCTAACCCTAAGGTATGTTAAATTGTAAATGAGTAACTTAACCTAAAAACCTTTACTGCCTCACCTATTTTATTACTTTGAGTTTTGTTTTATCTGTTTAGGGTTATACCAAAATGAAGCCCCTAAAAGTATCCCTGAACCTTCAATGTGTGGGGTAATACCGAATTTGTGCATTATATTAGGACTCTGATGTATACCTCTGTGTCACAGTGCTGTAGTTACCATGTGGCGAGTGAGGCACTCGCCTGAGGCGCAGCTGAGAGGGGGCGTAGCCAGGGCCAGCCTGGCTGCGCCCCCTCGCCCTTGTTGCCATGGCGAGCACAGGCCATTGGCAACAGAGGCGCCAGATGGCCAACACAGCTTCTCCTCACATTCCCCGCTGGATGGGCAGATGTCCTCAATCTCTTTTTCTATTTCAAAAGGGAAATGTCAGAGGTCTATTTAGACCCCTGACATTTCCTCGTAGCCCCCAGAACCCGCCCCCAACACACACACACACTTTTAGACATGTGCAAAGACTAAATGAACGGAAACTAGAAATGTTTTCATTCGTTTCGTCAAACGAAACAAATTTGTATGCTATTTGGTGCCGCCATCCTGGAGGCAGGGTGCATGACGTCACATGACACCGTGCGTGCGTGGCATAGGGTGACACAATTTTCTGTTCTTGCCTCGGGCGCAAAAGGAGCTAGCTACGGCTCTGCTGTGTCATAACGATGAGCATGTGTAATGAAAGAATTATGTAGGTTGCTATTGCTGACCTTCTGAAAATGGTAGTTGCCAGTCTGTAAAGTTGACCCTATGTCATTGAGTAACTGACCTAGGATAAGCATTCGGCAAGCTGGGTCAGATTGAAGTCAGGACCTGATATGTCGCAGATTTAGGATAATTTTAGGATAATTTTTAAAATGTAAAAGTTAAAAAGAGCACTGATTATTTCAATAACAGTGCTAGAAATGTTGGTGTCCCCATACACAGTTCACATTGCCAAAGGACCTGAGGGCATGACCAGCATCCAAGGCATGCAGAAGGGCTAGAGAAAGTTGGAAGGTGAACGTCTAGTTATGGTGGAAAGGTGAACAAATCACCCAGCCGTGGCAGAAAAATTAAGTTTTTGATGTAAAGGGTTTAACTTTGCACACGTTGCTGTTGTAATGTCTCTATGAAAGATGGTTTTAAGTGTGACATTTCAGAGACAGTATTCCTCAACAGTCTATTTGGAAATGTTAGCTTGATGCATGCTGTTGTGAACGGAACCACTAGGGAGCAAGACACCCAACAGAAATGCAGAAGTAATGTGTACTTTTATAGAGCTCTTGACATTTACAGGGGTAAAAATTTTTTTAGAGAACACCTCAAACTTGGGAGCTTCCATTTTTTCATCTCTGACTCATTAGGCTCAGCAAAATCATAATCAGGTCCTGCACAACCAAGTCTGAAACAAGGGATTACCTGATTAGTGATTCTCGGTTCCGTTATCGAAGAATGTCTCTAAAGCTAATAAGGAAATATATCAATCACCGTAACTGGAGAGTACCTTGGTCTGTTGAATAACCTCAGAATTATAGTCATCTGGGAGGAAGGTGGGCCATAGACCATGACAAGGAATGGCAGGAACATCCAAAACCCCTGTGTTAGGAAAACGATTATGGGCTATGAAACAAGGCCATTTCAAGCTGTGTGGTGTTGCAATCACGCGGATCTTGGGAGAGCCCCAGATCTAAACAATCTGAATTAGGATGTCTGGATTCAGATACCATTCATTGCTGTCTATTCAAGAATGGTTGAGATCTGCTAACTGGTTCTGTTCCATCACAACATAAGTTGGTTTTGAATCCAAAAGATGCCCGTTAGCCCAATTCACAGAGAGACATGATTGCAGCTTTGAGCAACAATAATAGACTTCATGGAGTGAAATATGCAGTAACCTTGAACCATTTCACGAATTGTTAGATTTACTTATCTGCATACTTATTGTAGGTCAGTGAAGCTTCTTGAAGCTTATATTGACAGCCAGGTCAGAAGCATTTAAAGGAGTATTTAGCCATGGGAGCCTCAATGTTTCTCATGTGACAGGCAATGAAAAGTACTCTACTCTGCTCATGAATCCTGCTCAAGACCCACCAAAGGTACTTAATATTTTTTCATTTGTTTGGGCACCCATGACTAGCGTAGATAAACTTATATGTGGACAGTGTGGTCTTAAAATCAGAAACCAGGGGCCCAGGATCAGCAATACTCCTGATTTAGCTTGGTAGATGGAGTAGTTGTATGCCATGTTCTGGACACAATAGAAATCACAGAGATGAAAGCTGTACTATATGGTCACTAGAAATCGGAAAACCACATGTGCATCTATGTTTTATCCTGTTTTGATTGTTGGTTATGTGATTAGATGAAGCACTGAGATCTTGAGGAATGCTGAATTAAGTTTTTTCTTGCTTATAAGGACATTGCATCTGAATACAGGAATACAGCATAGTAGAGAGGAAAAAACATATATTCAGATAGAACTTCCTGTGCTTCACAGATAGAAACATGCATATAGAAAAACTAGCATAGACTAGACTTGCACTACAGCTCCATCTACAGCTCACAAGACATAACAGTACAACAGAATGCCATTAATACAATCACTGTACAGTATATAAGCATGTGTTGCATTTCCAACATTGATAAGGCAGTAAAGATTATTATACAGCAAACCAACAGCTTTAAGAGTGATGGCTTTCCTATTGCTTATTCATACACTGAAAGGATAGTGTAGCTGTGCACTATCTTTGCTGTGCATGTGTCTAGTCACTAGTGCTTTTACATAACATTAGGGGTACATTTGAAAAGCAGCAGTATGGCAGTACCATGGTCAAATTGCTACTTAAAAAAGGGGGCTACACAAATGTATAAAGCACAGAGATCTGCCTTACAAATGTGCATTGCATTCCACTGGTATCATGAGTCTAAAGCCGGTGGAACGCAATAGAAATAAATGGGGGTTTGAAGAACGGAAAAAGCTCGTAGGAGAACCCAGTCACAACATCCATCAAAGTGACATGACCAGCTCTCTCATAATTACAGAGTTTTCTCTGATGCGTTGAACAGAAAACTCGACAAGCTCAATACTGCAGACTGCGTTTGATAAATTGGCTGTAAATTGCAAGCCATGGTATTGAGCAATACTCCAATAATGCCGGTATCTGCTGTCTGTTATAAATCTACCTCATTATATAGAACTATATACAATATATGGCATATATCTAGGATAAAGGGAGAAATATCACAGGAGATATTCATGTGTGCATGTGGAAGAAGCCAGAAGTGGCACAGCAAGGTTGTCAACAATAGGGAATGATGAAAGAAAGAAACCAAGTGATCCTACTGTTTGGTGTTTTATGGAGGTTGCTGAACTGTACATATAGTAATGATTTTTGGCAAACCAGAGGCTTCATAAGTATAAAAGGTGGCTACTAGTTTAAGTTGGTATACTAAATCTGTAGTTGTAGTTTGCAGAGCAAGGCTTTGCTGCACTAGATGCTGAGCTAGTACTTTGGGCTCAATTCAGTAAGATGGATGAGTTATTTAAATCTATTCATTATTCTTAGGCATGATAAAAATAGTCTGCATATATTAAAATAAGCTGACCTCTACAGTAATGCAGTAAGTAAATGAAAAATCAATTTTTAATCATAAAATATAACTAAAAAAGAATGGTCATGAAAATACCCACACGCATTATGCTTTTGTGCTCATCCTTTATTATGAAAATGTAGGGAAATGTGCCTAAAATGTGCTCAAAAAATCTTAACCCTTGCAGTGGGGCTACCTCACTGTAAGGGTTAAGACTCATTTGCCTAGGGAGCCAAAATAACGAAGTTATACTCAACCAAACCACAAATTTCAGCCTCACTCCCCCCTCCACTCCAGTGGTCTAAGGTTCTGCGAGTCATCACATCCTATATACTGTATAGGACATGAGGATGCCGAGGGACATACCATCGCTGGAGCGGTGTAAGACCAAGCAGGGATCGTGGTTCAGGTAAGTATAACTGTTATTTAAACTCCCTAATCAAAATCAGCACTTAACCCTTGCAGTTCAGGGGTAGCCCCACTGCATGGGTTAAGATTTTATTTGCCTGGAGTTCTTCTGTAACATATTCTCTCTGTTCTGTAAAGCTACACATCTTAAGATATATCACATTAACAATTTATCAATAATATTTATCCTGCCTGTCAAATTAAGAGATGGTGATGCTGTTTTGACCTGGACATTTTAGGAATTCTTTTTCTTGAACTTGTGATGGAAGGCTACATATGATGAATTTCTCATGACACTAGCTGAGTTTTGTCTTGAAACAGCAGGGGGCGCCAGAGCACCAAATATTGCATCCTCCCAAAAACGCAGAAAAGGTCTGTGTTATTTATAGCTATTAAAATATCTTTCATTTTGATGACTTGGATTTGAATATGTAGATATAGAACATATATACAGGAATAAGTCTGTTTTATGGCCAAGCTTAAAAATGCAAAAGTTCCATTTTATGCAATTAAATGGTTATAATATTGATTATGATATAATAATCTATGCATCAATCTTGGTACTACTTGGCCAAAGTCCAAGAGAAAAAGCATCTTATTGTAAAGTTGTGTACTGGCCAATATTGGGGTCATTTCTAAGGGTCATCGCACATGTTACAATCTAACCATACAATTTGTGAAAGCTCCCGTTACAAAGTTAATCCAGTTTGTAGTTTAACACTGACACTGCTGTTATGGGCAGGTGTAGGCATGGCTCACAAGGAAGATATGCACCCTAAACCATGCCCCCACCCCTGACACCTTCTTTATCATCGTACTGGACTGCATCTTGCTGGAGAGAATCCATGCAGACACATCAGATGCTGACAGGTGTGGGGGGAGGCGAAACTACCATACAATCAAAGGGCACGTCCACGCATAGCATTATTTCCCTTTTCTGTTGATACGTCCCACTTAATGGCAACTGATTTACTAAAGACAGTCTGTTCACTGTGCAAGGGAATTTTCATCTAGCTTAGTGCATGTGGTGCAGATTTGCTTTGCAGAGAATTACCAATCACGTGCAAGGAAAATAAACAAAAACAGTATTTTTGGGGGATGCACTAATACCATTTTTTTTTGTATCGAGTACCGATATTTTTTTTCCGGTACTCACCGATACCGAGTACCGATGCATTGTGCCCCGATTATCAGGAAGTTGGGCTGCGGATAAAAGTCAAAACACTTCCTTCTCCATAAAATAAGATGATTGGTTTATGTAGGGTGGGGAGGATAGAATTTGCTACTGTATGCTTTACCTCAGGGGGGCAGACATCGCAACTCTCCCGGACATTCCAGGAGTCTCCTGCTGTACAATAAACATTTTATTCTGGAAAGCCTCTATCTAGCAGAGTAAACCTTTCAGGGATCCTCTGCTATCTGTTTTTGCATCCTGATGGTGGCTGTTTGTATCCTTCAGATTCTCCTCTGCTGATTGACAGCAGCAGTGGCGGGTGCAATAGCCTGCCTGCTATTGCAATTTGAAATGGCCAATAGCGGCCTAGCTATTCATTCCCCTTCTATCTGTTGTTTTTTTTATTCTGAAGGCGGCCGGTCAGAATAAATAAAAAAACAGCAGATAGCAGGGAAGCATTAGCTCCTCTATCTGCTGATTCCCCTGCGTTCTGAAATCATTTCAGGGAGGTGCCCTCTTGTTAGGGCAGGCTTTGCTGATGTCATTATGCACAGATGGGACAAAGAGTGAGCTTGTTGTTTTATACCGGCGATTTTAAAGCTTGCATGTGAGTAGTTTGGAGTGTTTTAATAAACTTCGGATTTTATTCACTACACTATGAGTATCTATTTGATTACATGGTGACAATGGTGTGAGATGTGTTTTGAGGCATTTGTAGAGCACTTAGGAGACACACGTTTGGAGCACAGCAGCTATTGGAACATTGCTCATTTCATATCACTTCCCTGTTTATTTGAAGATCTATTTTTGTTGCATGGACACAGTTTATGGATATATTGGGCACAGTATGATTTTTTACACTGATGGATTAATAATTCTCAATCACAGTTTTTGATTATTATATTTGTGAATCATGTTTATTATTTACATTTGTAAACATTTTTCTATTATGCACTTTGTTTAATTGACTTGGGTAACTGATAGTATTATTCACAATAGGTATATATTATTAGCACAATGCATTTTTATTTATTTATCTATTGAGTGTTAGAGCACAGCAGCTTTTTCAGTTTCTTTTGTTGATCCATAGCGCAAATTCATATTTATTGAAAGTCCCACACATACCTGTTAAGCCCGCCAGTGAAGTCCACCCAATGCACCTCCCTGTGAGGGTGGGGCAAAGATGCTGCACTGTTCCTGAATTCAGAGCAGAGTTGTCACTCTCGTGTAGGCTGTGCCTGCTTGCACGACAGTAGGATGTCAAAATGTTGCAGGGGGTGCAGCTATCACCATTGTCCCTGTCGATTCACAAGCCTTTAAGTTGTCATTCAGCACCTGCTCACCCCTAACCCTGCCCGCTGCTTTCTGGATTGAGAGCACTGCCTCTGTTGCTAAAAGCCCTCCCTTCGTGAGCTGTGGTGTGTAGGAGGGGGAACATGTGAGGCAGAAATGAAGCATATCGCTCAGTCAGGGAAGTTAAAACAGGATTTTTGTCTTGCCTGTAAAAATCTGTTTCTTGGAGTACATCACAGGAAATTCAATTCCTTAACCACTGAGTTATACAGCCACATTCAGGTGATAGGACACTGGGAAATCAATCAAAGCTGAAAGACAGCCCTCTATAACTCCTCCCAGTCTGTCTCCGTTTCATAGCAAGCAGTACAAGAGTGAATCACAGGAAACAGAAGGGAGGGTCCTGTGTCCTGTGATGTTCTTCAAGACTCCAACAAGGAATTTAACTGTGTCCTCTGATGTACTTGTTCTCATGGATGAAAGCTGGATTTGGCACTTGTTTAGACTGTCATACTGGAACCTTTAGCAATATTACATCTTCAAGAGGGTTACAAGCTTAAAATCAGCCATAATTTGTTGCATGTTTCTCTGATTATTATTTTATCGCAACAGTATTTTTAGGTTTATTCCTAATAACATTCTTCTGGTGTAGTATTTTGCAATGTAGATCCAATCCACTTTTGCCTTAGTGAGAAGATAAAATCTTTCCCCCACCCCATGACAGTATACTGTGCCAGTCCCCTAGCACCAGAGCTGTCACAAGTGGAAGTTAAATGTTCCTCCATACATGAACGTACAGGGTATTTTCTTTGCTGAAACAAGGGGAAGGAGAGGTAAGATAGGTGAGTATATGCTGCTGGGCACAGGTCAATTAAAGCAAACATGTTTGCTTTAATGGGGATTCTTTACTATGAGACAGACAGTGGTTTCAGCTGAGAGTATGGAATCATTCAAGACCCGTCTAGATAATTTTCTCAGAGAACAAGACATACAGACACACACACAACCACATAGGTTGAACTCAATGGACTTGTGTCTTTATTCAACCTTGCCTACTATGTAACTATGTTGCTGTGCCCTTTAAAGCAAAAACTGTACTGTATTTAGTGAATTGTCTAAAATACCACAAACATGTATAATGCAGTAAATGTACATGTTGTGTGTGATGATATCTTCAGTTAAAAAATAAGCTCTAGGATCAGTATCTTTATTTTACATAAGGTAAAGTCATCCCCATTCTAGTTATTAGGGCTGGGGAAATTAAAAACTTTTTGATCGATTTTAAAATTCTTTTGATCGAAAATGAAAAGACTCACCTCTCCGCCGGCTTCCGGGAGTCCCGTCGGAGATCCGGTGACGTCACGGTCATCGACGTCACCGGACTCCTCCCCCCTTCCCCAAGTGGCTCCGTGGGCTAATGAAGGGAAGGGCGAGGAGTCCGGTGACGTTGATGTCCGTGACGTCACCGGACTCCTCCCTCCTTCCCTTTGTTAGCAGACGGAGCCACTTGGGCCGGTGAGTTTGCCCATGAAGCACCAAGCTTCTGTCTTATCTTAAACTTATATATATGCACTATGTGGCTCTCCAATAACCCCCCCCCATCTCGCTCCCAGAAATGTGCCCATTGAAATTTACTGATATGTTGCAATCAGGTCCTTGCATGAAATGGAATGGACAGGTGCTGCTACTTCAAATATTAAGCTAATACTTATGTTTAAATCACCCTTAGGGCTTTGCTGTTTTACTATACTATGTAAATACATTTGTAATCCAGCACGTTATTATTCTGAGTAGCCCCACTCAAGCGGCGGCCATATTGGGTGGGACACGTGAAATTAATAACGTGCTGGATTAGTGTGATCCTAGTTCATTTTATTACTTCATTGCTGTGCTGTATGTGTATAGGCCAATGTAGTTGGATCTGTATGTGCGTTATAATTAATCAAATGTAATTGATTAAAAAACATTTGGATTAATCGAACGTGAAAATGTTAATCATTACCAGCCCTACTAGTTATACAAGTGTTTCTTTTACTGGAGTAGTTTGATAGACCACTTATGTGCTTACATTTTAAGATTATATACTTACCTTATTCCTCACTCTCCTGGCAGCTGGTGCTCTCCATTGCTGTCTGACACTCCTGGGTTTACAGATGAGTTTAATATCAAATTCATATTTTCACCAGTTCAAACTGCCAGAAAAAAATGGGAATATGTATTTTATATGCGTAAGCTTAACTTTAGACCTTGGTTCTGTATTATTAATGTCGTGGTATTTAAAAGGATTCTTTTAAGGGCATGAGTCTACCTTATCCTCTTGATAAAAAGAAAAAATTTACAGAGCAATGTTCCCACTGTTCCTGTACAAGGTGAATCTAGGTGCTTCTGATTTCCCTGTAGTATAGCATATAAAATATGTCCTGGGGATACACTTGGCAGAGGTTACAAATTCACGAAGTACCAATGTAAGGCAGCGTACCTACTTTCACTGCCTTACAATATCATGGATACGTCCCAGTGGAGCAGGACTGGAAGATGCACATTCTATGAAATGTGTCTTTAGTTCCTGAATGAGAATTGCTAATTTACACAAAGTTTATGAATACAGCGGTGTCAGCTGTCTTGGAGATATGCCTTCACTACTTCCTATAAATAGTCAAGGTTTAACTGCCAGCGTGGACAATTGCCAGTACTTGTATACAACTGTATATCAGTTTATCACATTTAACTGCTATCCCACATGACATTAACTCTTGGCTTATCAAACCCATGGATTTATGCCAGAGCAAAGATTATGAAAGAGTTTAACAAATCAATCTCCACACCTGACTGGAACTACTCCACTTAATTAACTTGTAGTATGAACAACTGCAAAAGCACCATCTAAACACACAAATGTATTTATTTTGTGTTTTGAAACGGCTTCCAAAATGATATATGCATATAATATCACCTGGTTCAGGATGCACTTATATTAAACCTGTCATGATAGGTTTAAAAAATGGTAACTTACTGGCGGTCATGTTGACCTTTCAATATTTTCTAAATGACTGAGCTGGAACACTTATGCAAATCAGGAGTTACTAAATGCATACTTGTTTAAGGTAAGTATATTAACAAAGTCAGTGTTGGCATAGCAGACAGGCAAATAACATTTCACAAAGATGTTAACATGACAGTTTTCCTCTGAATAGGACATAAAATGTATATATTAGACACAAAAACAATAATAAGAAAATATGCTGTACAAAGGTTACAATTTGCCCATTGCATATGATCAGTGTTCAGAATGTATGTGTATGGTCACTCTAAGTTATATCTAAAATGGCAATAACTACAGTAGCTACAGTATAAGTGTAGCATAAGTTTTATTTAAAGAAGACCCTTTAAATGTTTTATAGAAATACACTGTATCATCAAAAATGTGTGAACATCTGGGCATCACATCTACATGAGATTGTTGGACATGCCATTTCAAAACTATGGGCATTAATAAGCAGTTAGCCCCATAAGTGTGGATATAACAGCCTCAACTCTACTGAGAATGCTTTCTGCAAGACTCTGAAGTATATGCAGGATTTGTGCTCATTCAGTCAAAAGATTTGAAAGAATATTGGACAAGAAATATGTGAAAGGATATTGGACAAGAACACCTGGATTGCAAGCAGTGTTATAATTCATCCCATAGTTGTTCAGTAGGGTTGAGGTCAGGCCACTAGAGTTCCTTCAGACCAAATCCACCAAACCATATCTTTATGAACCCAGCTAAACTCAATAAATTAGAGTGTGTCCACATACTATTGGACAAATAGTGTAGGTTGCAAAGAGGGAAATGTCCTTTAAAGCTGGACTCCTTGCAAGAATCTAAATGTACAGTGTGAACTGGTTTACTTGCCAAGCTAGTCCTATGATCCACCGATTAGCTGCAGTCCTCACAATCCTTATGACCAGAAATCGATGAAGTGGTGATTGTAGTGGCAGCAATGGATTGTGCCATGCAGAGAAACCATAAATCTAAGTGAACTCACCAGCACCTCATATGTGTGAAAAACCCAACATGGATTTATTCACAATGTGTTACATGAAATATATAATCCCAATGTTTTGGGTCCCTTTCTCAGGGTAACATAGTAACTATTATGTTGCCCTGAGGAAGGGACCCTGCCCAAAAACATTGAGATTATGTATTTCAGGTGATGCATGGTGAATAAGTACCAGCTGGTGACTTCTCTTCGATTTAGTCCTATTATCAAGGCACCCCTACCAAACAGCACAGCGTAATCCAAAGCACACCCAGCCTTCTGACTGCACAATGATCAGCAGTACATTCACTAATCACTTTTTCTACTTATTGTAGCATATTTCCTGCAACACTTTAGACATCAGTCATTGTGTACACTGAATAACCGGAAGGTGAGAGTAAAGCAAAGTACGTCTACCAATTTTATAAACAAAATACTTTTTTTTTTAAATACATAACTGGATTTTTGGAATTTTTATAGCTGGGGAACTGTATAATGCAGAGTTCAGCTTTAGTACTTATTTGCAGTAATGTTTTTTACTGTAAATGTTCGATTAATGTTGAAGCGGCATGCATATTACCAATACAAAAAAAAATCTCAAGCATTCTTGCGCAACTATAATGTATGTAAAGAAAAGCATTTATTATCTGCATGTGATATATTTATGGCCTCATCTTAAGCATTTCTGTAAATTCTTTCTGCTTATATAAATATATGTGCTTATTTTTATATATGCCCTATGTGACATTTAAACACTAGTGACAAATTATATAAATGTGCTTTGTATTATGGGAGGAAACAAACAGTAAACAGTGTCATATACCATTTCTGTATGATTAGTAAAGTGGATGATCTGTTCCTTACCCTTCTTAATCGATTCATCCCACTTAATTTTCAACGCAAGGAATGTGCTTTTATTTTAAAAACTACCAAAGCCCCAATAGGTCTGCAAATATATACACAATACCAATAGATAAGCCAGTTAAAAGCTGCATACTTGATTTTACATGTGACATCAGTAATTACTTTTTCCTATTAAATGGAAATGTATACTTTTTTATTTTTTTTAAATAAACTGGTAAAATATGTTGATGTAAATAAGATTATAAGTACAGTGGCAACCATATTTGCTACATATCAAGGCTCTGCTTCCTGCTTTGTAGTGCTACACAATGGTTTTGCTTTGAGTGAGCTGGCCTATTGAAAACAATGCACTTCCTATGTGGATGATATGTTATCTCAACAAATACTAGAGACAGAGTAATTGCAATGTACCCCATGGAGATTTCTATAGTGGCTAATCTAGAGATCTCTATTTTCTAAACTCCTTTCATTGAGTATTCCAGCATATTATATTTTAAAGGAAATCCTTAATCTTGCACAGATTTAGTTTGTAATATTGGATCAGTATTTCGGTTAAAGAAAACCTTCCAAACATATCCTCCCTATACACACACCTTACATTTATACATTACATTCATGGGCACCCATGAAATACATAGAGTACTTTGGTGTAGGAAAATAGCTGCATACATGTGTCTGAATTGTGCTGTGAAGATCAGATAAACTTATCTTTTGTAAGTAAAAAAAGGCCTGATTGCATTTCCAAACCCTTTGCAATAATAGTAACTGAGGGTGCTCCACTTAGATGCATGAGATCCTCCCTCATTATTTTAGCATGAAATACAAAAGAAAATTTGAAAAATAAAAAAGTGTGCTTGTCGGTTTAGCACACTTCTAACTTCTGTGCAATTAACAAACAATATATATATATAATATAAATATATCTATATAGATATCTATATATATTTATTGTTTATCATCAAACTGTTTTCTCTTGAGCTTTCTGAGGTTATGTTTTCCTCCAAGCGACATTTCCATCCACAGTAGTTTGGTCATTTATTTGCTTATGGCAACCTCTGGATGTCAGATGGAAGTGAATATGCTGGTTCAAAGACATCATCCTCCACACCTTCTTCAATTGGTTTCATCTTGGAAGATGGTCTTGGGCAGGGAGAGTGACCTGTGAGTGAGAAAGTACACATAAGAGCATTACAAATTACTCAAGCTCTGGTTACTTTACTAGTACATTACTGGTGACAACACTCTCTATCCTTTAAAGAATTTTAAACCTCTCTTATATAACAAACATATTACAGTAGAAGTCTACCAAGCACCATATTTTAGGTACAGCGGAGAAGCGTTTTTTATTGTTGATTATGTTCCTTTGCATTCACTACTTATTCTTGTGACTGGAACAGGGAGTCCAAACAGTAATAACACTTCACCAGATGGTTTAACTTTTCCCACCCTACCCACCAAAAAATAATGTTTTGGGTAAACTTTTACTTTACCCTCTTGAGAATACCATTTCACACATTTTGAAATAAATGTGTGCCTTGGATGTGGCACATCAGAAGACCATATTTCTGAAAAAAGTATGGAATTGAGAATAGTCTGCAGTGGTGTGAGCAGCTTAGATGGACATTTGGTCTTAGATTGCTGTTGGAGCCCTTCTGCCCACTTGTTTGAATTTGGGTGGCTGATATGTTGTATGACTTTTACCTTAATTCTCCCCTTCAGCTTACAACTTGCAAGTTTTTAATGGGTTATTATGAGTACTTGTTTCCACTAAGCATAGTGTTTCATGCTCTCCCCCAATATAATGCTGAAAAGCAAGGCAGGAATCAGAGTCTGATATAGGGGAAGATGGCGTTTTCAAATAAGCTTAGGATACATACTATGGGGGAATTTATCAAAACTCGGCAGACCAAATCTGGAGCAGCTATGCATGACAACCAGTCAGCTTTCCTCTTTCATTTTAAAATTTTAACAGAACAAACTGAAGAGAGAAGCTGATTGGTTGTCATGGGCAACTGCTCCAGAGTCTGTCTGCTCCAGTTTTGATGAATTCCCCTCCATATGTGTAATGACACTCCCTATAAACAAATTTCAAACTCAGCTCAATGGGTCTACAGTATTTCCCACCTCCCAATTCTTCTGTTGGCCCATCAGTAGGAATGGTGTCCGCACTAACCAATACCAAGGCTGAAGAGATGGGAGGGGATTAGGCTCTCAACCCAAAAAGCTCAATACGTGTCTACCAGAGGTAATTAAGATTAGAGTGGTACCACCAGCAGCTCCGTTAAGTATTTTTTACTTCTGGTTTGCTTTAAAGGAGAACTATAAGGTGAGTGAAAATCACTCATCTTCATAGTTTGAGCCAACGTGTGACAATAAAACTGTCACACGTCGGCTCAATAGATCGGGAAGTGAGCGAACACATACTGTCGCTCACTCACTTCTCGATCATCTCCCTGCAGGGATCCCCCCCTTCTTTGTTTCTATCCTCCAGCGCTAACTGGAGGAACGGATGGGAAGGGGGCAGGTATAGCTGGCTCTGCCTCTAGATAGGTCACTCACGCAGCTGGGTGGATCACGACAATAATGTTGGGATCCATCCCGGCTGCGGCGGTCTCAGTATACCGCGAGCTGTAGCTTGCGGTATACTGAGCTTTGGGTCACGGAGGACGCTAGTATATGACCTCCCGTGACCCTTAAGAGAACTATGGGGAACAACACTTACCCCATAGTTCTCTTTTAAATTAGTTTTACTTTTAAGTACAAAGTGCAATGATTTGCTGTTATACACAAACTATAGTGACTAACCCACTATTCCACTTGCACAATCTGATTAGCTGCTGTGGGCTACTGAACTTTGCAATGAATTACTACACTGACTTTGTATGAGTTTTTACTGTCATTGCACTTTATATAATAAGTGTTATTAATAATAAGCTCATTAATAGGTATGCTTCAGAAAAAGTCTAAAAGCTGTACTACATAAAAGATGCTCTCTACCTAAATAAAAACTAAAAGGCTATGATTCAGCAATAGCTGCATATTTCCCAGCAGAACCACCTAATCCTGGGTCCTGTTATCTCTTTACATCTGACATCATGTGGAACAGAAGCAGTGTACAGAGCAGGTCAGTCTAACACTATAAAGGTGGCCATACACTCTACAACCATCGCAAGACCTTAGTCTTGCGATGGAGGATGCAAAATGTCACAAATGATCTATGTAAATAGTATTTAAATATTTTTAATGAAGATAAAGGGGCCACAGTACATTACAGGCGATGTAAAGCAACTGTCAGGTGTATGTGAAGACAATTAGTGATTCAGACAAAAAAATTATTACAGATGGAAAAAAGCAAGATAGCATGGAGACAGTCATGTAATTGTACCCTAGTTCCCAAGTGTCCAAATTCCTGCAGGACAAACCCCTAGTTTGCAAATTATCCTGTGCCTCCCTATTTCTTGTGAAATGTCCTGACAGGCAGGGGGCAGCACAGAAGATGACGTGTCAAGCGGCACACAAAGTGCACTGGCATTTCTTCTTTTTAGACAATCACTCGCCTCATTTTTCTGGGAATACTGGAAACTGTGTAGAATGTATCATTGCATTGAGTCATCTTAACACACTGTACCTCATGTATGAAAGTGCCATATCTTGTGATATTTACCTAGGGTAGCTGCAGTCCTACGGACATGTATGAAGTGTAATATGACATATAGGTTCACTCAACAAACAGGGTGAAAGACAAAGCTACTGTATATATTCAAAAAAGGGCAGTAACCCATGCAAACAAAGACGCTGCTCAAGGCAGGAAGCTACCTGACATAACTGATATTACATGCTGGGGCAGATATCACCCCCTGTAGACCAGTAACAGTCAAAATGACTAGAAACACACATCTAAACTTTATTTTCATAGAACCTATGCTTCTCGGTTCCATCTAGTGGCCGTAATGCGCTGTGAATGTCAACGTCAGATTTTTGCAGAATGAACGACTCTGCGAACGTTTTAAAAAAACACCCCAAAGTGTTCTGTGAATGGACAATGGAGAGGAGGGGCGGACAGAACTGCTGCTGTGAATGAGAGCTGTATGTCTGCTGTCGATGCACTTCCCAGCATTAGCGAGGTTGTAAATTGTAAAGAACAGACACCGATCCAGGAGGTGGCATAAACTTCAGAGATTTAACTATTTTTAACCCAGCAGGTTTAAAAATAAAATATTTTTTTCCTGGAGTTCTGCATAATGAGGCTGACAAGATTTGAACACATTGCATTAAGTCTTGCAGCTGCTGCTCTGCTTGATTGACATAGGCTATAACAACTGTGACAGAAGAACAACAGCTTGCTATTAATGTCAACACTGAAACGGACATAATCCAATAACTTTCAGTGAGAAATAAAGAAGCTCAAAAGAGAAAATACCCCAAAAACATTCACAGGGTTATTCACTAAAGGTTGAAGAGTTTGGAGAAGACAGGAGAAGTGAACAATCTAGGACAACATAGCTGAACTGGAAAGTGAGCTAAATTGGGGAATTTTTCCAAATCAGCTATTTTGTCCTAGATTGTTCACTTCTCCTGCTTTCGCCAAACTTTTCACCCTTTGTGAATAACCCAGTTAGTTTTGTCCTGTTCTCTCAACAGTCTGGTTTATTCACACAGAACGGATGTACATGCAGTTTCGCTGGAATGAGCAGCTCAAATTTTGTTTTCTATAAATAGAACCCAAAGTTTAAACATCATTGAATAGCAGACACTCTCTGTTGCCTGCACATATCTTAAAATATATTCTTCAGCACTCAAAAACATTTAAACCCAGGTATGCCGACATACAAATGTCAATGTGGCTCCCAAAATTGAGGGACTGGATCATGTCTCCTGCTTCCCCAATTCCTAATATTGGCTCTTAAAACAGAACTATGCCTTTCTACACTTTACATCCAAGAATAGTACCATCTTAGCCTCTATTTGGATTGCAGTTGTCATGGTGCTGCACATGTGATCATTGATGACACCAGCCATTTGGGGGTTTGAAAGTTCAGCTGAGAGCTGAAATAAGTACATGAACAACCTTGACAGAAGGCATGCCTTGAAAGTAACTGTTTTGGAAAACACTTAAATTGGTGGGTCTAGTTCCACTTTTAAGCTTTGAGGGCAGGGTCAACAACCAATAGTAAAGAACAGATGTTGGGAGGTGGCAGTCGGGTTTTAGGAAGTCAGTATTTGCCCATCAAAGCTCCCCATTATTCACTCATGTTTATGGATTTCAGTAGAAAGGGTTGCTTTAAAGAGGTTTTCCACACAAAAGGTGGGTAACCTGTTTACATAAATAAAGCTATAATGTAGAACTTAAATACATACAGTACACATTTAATTTTTTACACTGCCACCATCAAAGTCCATAATAGAAAGGTAAAACAATTTGGTGAGTATTAGTTTTTCAGTTTATAGGGGAAGGCTGATGCAGTCACTTAGAATTGTATTGATCTGAAGATTACTTGCAGCGGAAGATTTATTGCTTATGAGAAGGAAGTTTTTCATGGAATCTATCAATGTTGTTGCATCATCAGCATCTTTTAAACTATCACATCCCTGATTTCTAGCACATATAGTGACAGATGTATTATCCTAGATTAAGTTTAATCCTTAAAAGCCTTCATAAAAATTGTCCCAGTCTCTAAACTGTTGCAAGCTTGCCCGGAACCTCCTGGATGACAGTTTGGAGGTTTTGTAAGGTCACAAATGTTGGATGCAAATACTGTGCAGTTAAGAAACTATGCGAAATGTCACAAAATGTTTTTGTTGCAAACACATTCATGAATTCCCCCGTGTGTTTTCTATATACAATATATATTTGGTCACATCTTATGCCCTGATGAAGAGACCCTGTGCGGTCTCGAAACGTTGGCTCCTGTGTTTGTGTGACGTTTATGTAATCTATATATATGTATGTAAGTAAGTGCTACATGATTGCTTTATTTTTGCATATGTATCAAGAAGGCTTGAAAACAAATAAAAGTGTAGCAGCTGGGGATTCTGTTTCTTTGGGAGTTGCATTTTAAAAGTGTCGAAAATGTAAACAGTAACTTGTTTATGTGCCCTCTGCAAATCAGAAGTTTAAAAAGTGTTGTTGAGCAGCTACAAGGTTACCACTGTGTGGAGAGCTGTTCAGTTTTCTTTGCACCTTGCAACTGATTCTTCTTTGCCATCAAGTAGAAAATCACATTTAATGTTAATGAATCTGAATTCCCTACTTAATTTTCTTTTCCTGCACCTGTGAAGGTACACATGGACACAAGCTGATCATTGGAAAAACTTGGTAGCGATACTGACGACTTTGGGTACTAAGCAACCTTCCCAGATGACTGTCCTCAGGGGAAGATTCATTTGACTCTTGGTTTTCCCAGCTGACCCATTTCACTGAAATAGGTCTGATCATGCAGGTGGCCTTTCACATCCTCCTACTATGGGTAGACAGCCTGTGTCTAAGTACCTGCACACTGATCTGTACGGGTGTTCAGGTTCAGGTCGGAGTGTAGCCATGTGCAGCTGCATCAAGTCATATGGATGTACAGGCGGATGCATGCGATCACAGGCTGCACCTGCCCCTCATTAAAGCAGGTCTCTACATGGGCATGCACACTGTACTGATGTGCACACCCATGTGAATGACATCTAAATATAAATGCATGCATGCACAATAAATATGAACATGTCCGTACAGAAATAATTGTAAAATATGAATCAGTCAGGTACAGATCTTGTCCCAATATATAAGTTCTATCTTATGTTTCTGGCCTTTTTAAAACATGGCATTCTAATGGTAGTGCAGGTAATCATGAAAACTTAAAGTGCATTTCCTCTTTCGCAGTCAAATTGAGATAACACCTATTTTATATTTGTTACATGTTCCCATTCACACAGCATGAGCCAAAAAAAATATTTTAATTATTCTTGCAGGTTAAATTGTTTTCTCTTGGGTTAGGGATTCTCTGTTTTTTACATTTTCTAATTGCTTCTCCTCCTTTGTAATGTTAGGAGGGGTTTTGAGAGGTGAGGGGTTTGTGAATCTTCTCTTTACTGTGCTGGCTCATTGTATTATAATTTTTTAAGTAGATTTGAACACTGCCTGTTCTTACAAAGTGTTAAAGCATTACAACCCTGGCTTCTCTGTTGTATGTTAATGATGTTAATGAGACAAAACACATTTCACACATTTCAGTCCTAAATCTTCCTATAAGGACAAATCACTGTGAAGGTGCTCAGAAAAACTTGAACATTTGCCCACTACAACAAAATATTTAATGTGTAAGAAATATTTTTTACAAATTAGTTTTATTTTGTGAATGGGAACATATAGATGGGCTTTCTCAAAGTTGACTGCAAAAATAGACTGCACTTTAAGAGTAACTGCACTGCCTATCCTAGCAAAATCACTAAAAGCCATGCAGCAACTCTGTATCTGTTGATTTGCAAGGCCATATACAGTATACAATGCTACTGAAAAATTGAAATAAATTTTACAGATGTAGTTAAATCATAGCCAGTCAGGCAGGAAATATGTACTCCTAGTCACCAAGCAGTATAGATTTTACTCCATCACCAATAACGGAGTCAATACACCATTAATTTTACTTTACGCTAGATATCAATATTTTAAATTAAAGTCAATAATGGTAATATCTTTTATATGAAGTCATAAAACTGTTTAGTTAGCTTATGCTAGGGCTGCAGCCAGCAAAAGGCTATTTGCATATATTAGATATATACAGTATATTAATTACAGAGTAGGTTTGAAAAAAACCTGACATTTGGAAATTCAGCAATTACAACCTTTTCTTCTTGTTCTTCTTCTTAGCTTATTGAAGAAATACACAAAATACCAAAAGAAGTGATGAACAGAAATCTTTAGGACCCAGATGACTCCAAAGGATCTTCACTGCAGTGCTACGAGCAGATCCTGGACTTAAAAGTTAGGGCACTTCTTTCAAAGAACATGACCTTTCCCCCAACATCCTGTGTGTACTGCTGGCCCCACAGCATACTACATGTATTGCTGGTTCCTTGGCATGCTGTGATTGCTGCTGATCCCACAGCATTCTCTGTGCACTGCTGGTCCCACAGCATTCTCTGCGCACTGCTGGTCCCACAGCGTACTCTGCGCACTGCTGGTCCCACAGCGTAGTCCGCGCACTGCTGGTCCCACAGCGTACTCTGCGCACTGCTGGTCCCACAGCGTAGTCCGCTCACCGCTGGTCCCACAGCGTAGTCCGCTCACCGCTGGTCCCACAGCGTAGTCCGCTCACCGCTGGTCCCACAGCGTAGTCCGCGCACCGCTGGTTCCACAGCGTAGTCCGCGCACCGCTGGTTCCACAGCATCTTCTGTGCAACGCTGGTTCCACAGCATCCTCTGTGCAACGCTGGTTCCACAGCGGCCTCCGTGCACTGCTGTTCCAGAAGCATCCTCCATGCACTGCTGGTCCCACAGCGTAGTCCGCTCACTGCTGGTCCCACAGCGTAGTCCGCTCACTGCTGGTCCCACAGCGTAGTCCGCTCACCGCTGGTCCCACAGTGTAGTCCGCTCACCGCTGTTCCCACAGCGTAATCCGCTCACCGCTGGTCCCACAGCGTAGTCCGCTCACCGCTGGTCCCACATCGTAGTCCGCGCACCGCTGGTTCCACAGCATCCTCTGTGCAACGCTGGTTCCACAGCGGCCTCCGTGCACTGCTGTTCCAGAAGCATCCTCCATGCACTGCTGGTCCCGCAGAATTCTCCATGCACTGCTGGTCCCGCAGAATTCTCCGTGCACTGCTGGTCCCGCAGCATACTTTGTGCACTGCTGGTCCCGCAGAATTCTCCGTGCACTGCTGGTCCCGCAGCATACTTTGTGCACTGCTGGTCCCGCAGAATTCTCCATGCACTGCTGGTCCCGCAGAATTCTCAGTGCACTGCTGGTCCCGCAGCACCTTGCACGCACTGCATCCTGCATGCACTGCTTGTCTCACAGCACCCTTTGTGTGCTGCTGATCCCTCTCCTCTTGCAGGTCATACCAGAAGTCTGACAAAGATTTTTAAAAAACACTGCATTCTCTGTTCTCCAGAACACCATATTATTCCTTGTAAAAAAGGAGGTTCAACTTTTGATTTTAAGGTGACTGCAGGCCACCAAATAAGAGCCACAATTTCAGTTTTGGGTGGGGTTAACCTTTAAAAGGGTTGTTTCACATTACATATGCACATAAGAAATAAATCTGAACTTCTAGAAAATAAATCTGAACTCCACTAACAACAAGAATACAGAAACATGATTTAACATGATTTACTAACCAATGTTTGACTGTAATATTCAAGATGACGTTTAATCTTCTCATATTTGGTCTTCCCTACTCAACTTGCTCATGGAATTTTTAAATAAAACCTTTGCGTTTTCATTACATACCTTGTTTAATACCCACTGATGTAATCCCAAAGTCTGTGTGCTAATCACTATAATAACTCCCTCCCTGTATCGATGATCAGTAGAAGTGCCTTTATCCCCCATTTTGCATTAATATTCAGTGCCAGTGCTGTTGACTCCCCTTAACCCCCCTTCCCACTTGCATTAGTGGTCAGTGGCAGTGCTTTTCACCTCCTCTTAACCAACCCCTTCATTAATGGTCAGTGGCAATGCTGTTAACCCCTTCTGCACTGATGGTCAGTGGCAGTGCTGGAAACTCCCCTTAACTCATCCCTGCATTGATGGTCATTGGAAGCTCTTAACCCCCCACCCCCTTCCTGCATTGGTGGTCATTGACGCTCAGTTTTTTCTTACCAGATCGCCTGCTCCCATGTCACTCTCTTCGTAATGAAGTTAGGCTGTGTCTATACTTTTACTATCAGGCGGAGATCAGTCCACCTGAGAGTAGTGATTAGCACACAGGATTTATTTTTAGTGCCGGGTGTATTTTTAGTGCCGGGTACGAGAATGCAGAGAGCATCCCAGAATCCGGCATACAGCTGCCACCCTACTCAACACGCAGCAGGCCACACACAGAACGCCGCATATTGGGCACCAATAGTCGACACAAACGTTCATCAGGTAGTAATGAACACAATTTCGCACATTTGTTTGTAATAACAGCACTTACATGTTCCATACTTATTTATCAATGAGTAATAATTATGTTGCCACATAACGTGATTATTTATTAACACAGTTTGATTGTTAGCTATGTGGTAATGCACGGACTGTTCATATGTAGATAAATAAGGTTAAGGTACTAAGATTAATCCAGGACCCAAAAAGTGTGGACATGTAGGGGCAAAAGTGACAGGTGGTGGAGTATCAGCTCAGCATTGCTTGGATTCTCTACACCACCAGGAAATACCATGACACTCTTCTAGACTCTCATTATTGCTTCCATGGGAACACCTACACAGCCAAATGGTTGCCTGAAGCTGTCATATTGTTTGTATTGTTGTTGTGATCAATGTATAATCATCCTAAAATCACCCAAACAGCTTTCCAAATAGCAACATTAGAAGAAACAAGATCCTTGCAGCCAATGAGAGTGCACAGCTTTCATTTTTATGGATTATGAGATGTGAAAAGAGTGAAAGATGCAACGAGAAGAGAAGTGATGTAAGAGTTAGCTTGCATTATGTTAACACACAAGTTAAACAGTGAAGACCATAAATAAATAGCTTTGTGATAACTGATGATGACCAGAGGAAAACCTAATTTTTATGTAATCACGTATAAAATATTCAAAGCCATCAAAAGCTTTAGCATTTCCACAGCAGTCAATTAGCTCAGTTCTCCATCATCAACAAGAGGTCAACAATCTATCACATTGTTGAGAGGATGATTGATTTATAAACATTTACACAGTAAAGCAGTTGCATTAGTTCAACAATTACATTATTATCCCATCAAACAGGATTTATAAATTACCTATTAGTTCCTTTTTTTTTTTAATATCAACAGAAAACATCATGCGCCACACGACCCATTCCGTAAGAATTATAGAACTCTTGGTGGTTATTCCCTTAACGTAAAAGCAGATGGTTAGTTTTTCTTAGTCAAACAATTCACACTAATTAGTTTTGGAACTATTCAATATAATAAAGAAAGGCAAATTAATAGGTTTAGCAGTTTAAAGACCTACAATAAAGTGTGGCAACAGAACAATATGTTGATCTGCTGCGAGTTAATGCACTTTGTGCATTTCCCTTTGTCTTGTTTAAATAGCTTATCTTTACACGTTATCTGAGCAACTATAATTTATACGAGTCTTGCTTTGAAAAAAAACTACTTCCATAGTATAAAATTGTATGTATTCATATATTCTGAAACTGATGACTGCTACATCATTGACCTGGGACTTCCACACAGAACCAGAGGACAAAAAGAAAAAAAGCAATGATCATTTGTAAAAAAATAAAATAAAATCCCATGGTGATATAGAGTTACAGGATATGACGCGTAGAGATGAGCCTTGGCTTGGTGCAAAGCCAATTTATCCAAGCCTGCTCAAAACTGACTGCCACTCCCTTCACCTGGCCCAATCAGTGGTTGCAATCCCCTCCCCTTTGTGACATATAGCTGTGGGTTGGGGAATGTGCCTCTCTGTAACTGATTGGGACGGGAGGGGTCACAGTTTTGTGCGGGCTTGGGTGAACTCTGGCGATCTGGGTTCACATCAAGCCCAGCTTCATCACCAATAAAAAGCTTTTAGTCCAAGACATTAAGATATATGCATTGGTTTAAAAATTTCAAACAAATGGTAAAAAAAGAAACTTCTGCAATAAAGTCAAAAGAACATAAAAATTCTAAAGAAACAAACTTACTAGAGTTCCCTACATTTTATAGACAGTACATTACACAAATTGACTAATGCATGCTTTAAAATATCTCTTTACCTTCGTAATTAAAATGCTCTTTCAGCATCATGCCATGCTTTTCATATTTTGACCAACTGTAAATGTCATGCTAAAGCAATTTTAACTAGAATCCACCAAATTAGCATAAAGTGCTGGAGCTGTTACAATACCATACCATGTTTGTATACTCACTGTGTAAAAATCTGGGTCACAAAGGAACCTTTATTGTCTTGTGCTTCCCTAGCAAAACATACACTAATAATGGCCCTCAAGCTGCATAATAATTCTTGAGATAAGCAGTTACTTGATACATGACCATCTGTTCCTCACACTAAATAAGACAGATGCTGACATGCAGATTCTTTTATGATCTTGCTGAGAAACCTACGTAGAGAAGAGGCAGTTGAAGTTCCCCGCAGAAAGTTATGCAGACCGTCTTCACTGTCACTTGTGCTGGCCATGCTGTTTCTCATCTGCATTACAGACAGCTGTGAGCACAGACTGGGCTGCCTATCCATTTTCTTTGCCACCTATAAAAGAAGGAGAAAACATTTTCCATGAACTGTAGATATATCTATATCATTTCTGCCTCTGTGTTGTGCAAGCAATGTGTGTTATCTCCCTCCCCCCCTCCAGACAGTGTATTGTTGGAAAAGGCAGAGCTGGTGTTTACTGATCATGATACAATGGGTGACAGGGAGGGGGGCAGCTGATTACAGTCTGATACACCGGGTGTCCGCCTGATTTTCCTGTGGAGAAAATTTAGAACTTTTAGGCTTCAGGCCTAATAAAATCTTCTTTTAAAAAAAAAGAAAGCCTGCAATATGAGTCATGAAAAATGTGCACATGTATACATCATCACTGTACATGTACATGACCACAATAAATACAAATCACTTAAAAAGGTGAATATGGACTTTAAGCGAAACAAAACAAAAGAGACATGACTGGCGCCTATGCACAAAGCCAAATGGTATACCAAAATGCCCTGTATTCTATGTTGTTGTAAGAAAGAAGGCAGGTTATGTACTGGTACGTACCATGGGCATCCCTATTCCAAGCATTGCCCCCCCCCCCCCACCCTCGTGACACTCGTCTGCAGCTGCGGCTGTCAGATGAGGCTGTGTAAACCGACGGCAGGGTCTGGTGGGCACGTACACATGCTGTGGGGCTGGAAGTAGGTGGAAAGAGAGCTGGAGGGGAGCGAGGGGCGGTGACGGGCCGTCCTGGCCGCGGGCCCTCTGTCCGTGCCCGAGTGCCCAAAGGGTCAGTCCGCCCCTGATCTATATATATGGAGAATCAGCAGGGGCAGATGTGGAGAATCAGCAGGGGCAGATGTGGAGGATAAGCAGGGATAGATGTGGAGGATAAGCAACGGCAGATGCGGAGGATAAGCAAGGGCAGATGCGGAGGATAAGCATGGGAGAATCAGAGGGGGCATAGGAACTCGGTCGGCTGCTGTGAGGTCTGTGAGGAAGAAGCTGGGACCGAATCTCACTTTCACTTTCCCGGACAGCACTCCTCTGCCAAGCCCGAGTGCCCGAAGGGTCAGTCCGCCCCTGATCTATATATATATAGAGATACATCTATATATATGTTCTATGTATATATATAGAGAGAGAGATAGATATATATGGATCTAGACGTGTAATCTTGTTTTTTTGTTGCTGTGGGGCCCTCTGTCCGTGCCCGAGTGCCCGAAGGGTCAGTCCGCCCCTGATCTATATATATATATATATCTATCTATAGATACATCTATATTTTTGTTCTAGAGAGAGAGAGAGAAAGAGAGAGAGAGAGAGAGAGAGAGAGAGAGAGATATGGATTTAGACATGTATTCTTGTTTTTTTGTTGCTGTGAGAAAGAATAAGCAGTAAACCATCCTGCACTGGTTTAAGAAATAATTGGGTCCAGGGAAACAATGATGACACCAAATGTATGAGTTCCAAAGACATTGTTGACTGAGAAAAGCTTGTATAAATTATTGACAGGAAAAAATTTTATTGTTTAAATGTAAACAAATTCTTTTTTTTTTTTTAATTAGCCTTAAATAAGGCTGGGAATGTTTGAAACACCCACCATGATGACATAACCTGTCCTGGAGACACAACGGAAAGAAAGGGAAAATCCACTCCTCCGGTTCAGCCTGAAACCCATGTTTGTCCAAACCCGGATGAAACGTTCAGTGCTGGCCCAACCAGCTGTACCCAGGCCTCCGCAGTTGCATGTATACAAAGGGGCAGGATGCTGGTGGCATCATTGACCTTATATGCCCACAGGGCCATAAAAGGTCAATTACATTATTTATGTGCATCTGCAGAGCAGGGAATGCCCCAGCTGCAGCTGATTGGGCCGGCACTGACAGCTTCCTTCTGGGTTCGAACAAACTTAAGTTTCGACAGATCCTGAGCTCATCCCTACTAGATAGTTGCCACAGAAAGAGTTGCCCCCATTGGGTGATTTCTCCTTTTTCCTGTTTTTTTTCCCTGTTGTGATGTCACCTGCCAAATTTTGGATGTCCCATCAATCTCTGTCATAATGACATATTTGCCAGAAAAAGCACAGCCAGCATTAAAAACCTGGCAGAAGAATTAACATTTTCACTATCTGTCCTAAACCAATAAAAACATGACTTGGCTTTTGATACACTTTAATAATTTGTCAAATATATTTTCTAAGTGTTTGATATTGTACTTAGAAGTATAAGAGTTGTGTCTATTGTTTAAACTTACCGTTTGTCTGTTTGATTACAATTATTATTATAATAAAATGATCAATATGAATAATAAGGATTTTTTTCTTTAAAACTAAATATGTAAAAAACTGGAAAATTCAAATAAATGATAGAAAGTACACAAGAAAAAGTTTTCTTCAATGAAAACTACATTTCTGTGTCATGGCCAGCAAATATAGAGATAAAGGCAGCTGAAATGATATGCAAATTATGACTTTTGCAGTAAAATTGAACTTGGCCTCGTCCCTTATGCGTCCAGAGTCTCCTATTGCGTTCTTTAACTGGGTGATCAATCTCAATTACAAGTAGGAGGCCGATGGATTCAAGGCCAACCTTGAATTTTTGGGAAAAAGGAAGGTAACCTCTGCTTATTCATTTATTCTTGCTTAGTATTTATTGTCAAGATTTGTAGCAGGTTTACTTTAAAATATGGTCCATATGTCTTCATAGATCTCCAGGTTGTCTTTTTAGAACAGACTTAAAAACTGGCCTTCTACCTTGAACCTTTTGCCAAAATAATGAAATGGCCTAGGGAATAACATTTATATTTTGCCTGTTTGGCTTTGCACAGACTGACTTAGCACATTTTACTTCAACAGTCACTCAGAGACGACCTACCAAAACACAGTTTACTAGAATCATCTACATCATTCTGTATCTACCAAAGAAAGAACTATGTACTCACATTGTTTCAAAAACAAATACGTTCAATTATAGTCAGGTCTAGTCTTATTTTTGTTGTTTTTGTAGTATCTAAAGTATCAAAAGTACTTTTTTAGGCTGGCTTCACAGTGATGCGTTAACATGAATTTTGTTAGGAAGTGCCATTTATTTGAATAGACTGCCTAACTCAACCAGGGTGCCCTCTGAATTCTGTAGTGGGTGCCTCCAAATTTTCCCCACCACCACGGAAATGATTTACCCTAATCCAGGAAGTATGGGATCCATTCAAAAATGTTCTCTCCCATCCAGGCCTGCTTCACCCTCTACCATGCTGCTGCTCCTGATATTAAAAGGGGGGCTTTGATGTGAAGGGGGGCTTCTGATGTGAAAGGGGGACGCAGATGTGAAAGGAGGGGTGGCTCTGATGTAAAGGGAGAACTCTGATGTGATGGATTTCATCTTTTTGCATGTTTTTGCATGGGGTCTCCCCTGAAAATCCATTCCAGATCCCTTAAGTGGGGTAAAGATCTGGTATGGATTTTGGAGGGCCAACACATTTTTTTACATGTATATTATCTATCTTTTAGACTGGGTTGCCTCAAGATTTTTCATACTTTTATAGGGTGTCGAGGCATGAAAAAAAAAAAGGTGATAAATGCTGTCCCTAAGGCACTAAAAAAGGTGCATGTACTTTTTCTGGAACACAGTGCACCACAACGTATAGTAATGTGTTACTGCAACCTAGGGCTGCAACTACTAATCGACTAAATCGATTATAATCGATTATTGAAAAATTTGTCAACGTTTTCAATCATCGATTAATCATTAGTTGGCCGTGTTCACGACTCCACACACACTGCGCGCCGCACCTCCTCCCCACCTCACGCTCGCAGCTGCCAGACCTGCCTCCACGCTCCACATGCCGCACCTCCTCCCCGCATCACGCTCATTGTTGTATTCGTTGTATTCCTCTATAGCCGGTGCCAATCTGCATTCATTGCTGTATAATTTTACACTTTCCATTTCACTATATTGCACACCACACTTTTTTTTTGAAAATAATCATTAGCTGCAGCTCTACTACAACCTATGTCCACTGGCAAGGTGCAGTGAAGTGCCATTAGGAATGAATGGCACTGTAGCAAACCAGCATGTTTTCGGACGCTGCAGTAATTCAAGCATTATCACACACATTACTGCAGCGCAGCAGCATGAACCCAGCCTTATAATATGACAATATTAAAACACTTCCAGAGCTTATCATGCACTATACAATCTGATTTTACAAATTTCTGTAGATCTATAATAACTATATAGTGCAAGGGCCTGCTTGATTTGATACAAATTAAATGGATTGTTTAAGTTTGTCCTCATATTACATAGTTTGGAAAACATAAAGGAAATTGTACAGAAATGATACAAACAGATTTCATAGTGTATGGCCAGCTTAAGAACGATATATCCATCATCCAAATCTATAGCCACTTGTGTTGGATGGGACTGGCAAGCTAAGGATTCTACCACAACATATGGTAGGGTGTACCAACATCACAATATATGGCCAGTTAATGAAAACTTGAGAATACTCAATATGCCATAGCTTGCAGCATAGTACATTCTTAATGGCATCTACTTACAAAGGAAATAGAACAGCAGCTACGATACACATATTACATTAGTGAAATTAATTACTGTTAATGTACCAGCAAACAATTAATGGGTTTTGGCAGTAAATTCTGCATCCTTCATTAGTATAATGGTGTGTTGCCTACATACTTGCTGCACTTACAGCAGCATCGTAATCTATATCAGTGGTTCTTCACCTTAGTGAGACCAGGGCCCAGTAAATTCTTCCAAAACCTCCCATGCCCCAACAATAAAAGGTATGGGAATACAAAATACATATTTAAAATGTATTAAAACATACAAAAATGAGTTTCTGTAATTTAATTAGACACAATGACAAAAATGATTAAAGTCTATACAACTTCATTGATATTTGATAGCCCAGTATAAAGAGCAATGGTGCACAGTAAACCATAGCAACCAGCACTGCCCTCAATCCCTACATGCCTGAGCAATTGGCAGAAAGTGTAGCAATTGTCTATAGTTATCAGATGAATTATTCGGGCTGGTTTATGAAAAGGAGAGGAGATCAATGGGAGCTAATGCCTCTGGCCACCAAAGGTGGGCAGGATCAAGTACGCTGATGATGCCATGTTGTCCTATAGTCCCATTTCTGTAGTGTACACGGTAGGATGGCAACTCCACTGTTGTATTACAAGGCAGGGTGTGAGCATGGTCACCCAGTTACAGGAAGCCCAAATGGACAAATGGCAGTAATGTGACTGTCTAAATCCCCAAAGAAGACATTTTAAAGAAGAACTCTGGGTAAAGAAAAAAAACTACCATTGCAGTGGGGCTACCCCCGCACTACAAATGTTAAGTGCTAATTTTGTCCAGGGGGCTGAAAAAAACCCCTGTAATACTCACCTGATCCTTGCTCCCGCCAGCACCCTCTAGGCTGGTAGGCCAGTGCCCGCAGCCTCTTCTGCCCTTTGCTCCAGTGGTCTAAGGATCACTGAAATCATCACATCTTTTGCAGGTCCATTGGCCTGCAGTAGGCATGATGAGGATGAGGGACATTCCATAGCCAGAGCGGAAGGGGGAGAGGAGAGAGTGCTGACTGCCGTGGGACCAAGGATCAGCGTAAATAATACCGCTTTATTTGAGCCCCCTAGACAAAATGAGCACTTAACCCTTGTAGTGTGGGGGTAGCCCCACTTTAAGGGTAAGTTTGTTTCTTTACCTTTCTTTAAAATGTCTTCTTTAGTGATCTCACTAGTCACAGTATTGCCATTTGGGCTTCCTGTAGGAGGGTGACCACGCTCACTCCCTGTCTTGCAATATAACAGTGGCGTTGCCCTCCTACAATACAGATACGGTACAGAAATTAGACTATAGGACAACACGGCATCATCAGTGTACTTGATCCTGCCCACCCATCCTGATGTTCTGCAAATGACTCCTACACTGCCCTGTGATATGTGTGACGATTGGTCCGAACAAATGGATGTTATAATTTGAATATTATCCACTGAGTGCTGGTGATTCCTATTTTCTACCGTCCTACACTGCCCTATCATGCATGACTGATTGCAGCTACAGGAGGGTAAAGAGGGAAAGGCATCTGAGAGTTGAAGCACCTTCATCAACATATCTGTAAAAAAAAAAAAAAACAAGGCAACTGGACTTGCTGTATTTTTCTTGAAGACGTTGCACTGGTCATCCAACATCTTCAAGAAAAATACAGCAAGTCCAGTTGCCTTGATTTATTTTTGACAGATATGCCATGACCTGGATGAATGAGAAACTTCACAGACAAACTTCATCAACAGTGACAATCTTCAGCAGTTTTGCTCCTTCTTCAGCCATGTAGGAATGTGGAAAAAAAAAAAAAAAGAAGTCACATGACTGCTGAAAAATAAGCAATAAAAGATGAAACTGGCTATTTTATGTGGCAAAAAAACACATGCGTGCATAGTGTGTGCATACACTACACTCTGCATGTATAACACAGGTTTCACATCTACTTTAATACTTCAATATATAGAAATTGGCTCTTGTCAATCTTTCATATTGTCAAATATGCAGTGTTCTATTTGTGCACAACATTCTATGGTTATGTGGCTAGCACAGTAAAAGTGGCCTATATAGGCACATCTCTGAAATCTAGACGTCACTGCCACATCGCTGTAATAAAATATTATAGGACTTGAGTACTAGAACTACCACAAGCTTTAGAGGTCTTCGTTTTTCCTGTCCAGAGAAGTGCAGTATGGTGAGCCTTCAACTGTGACACGTAGCGGTGAATGAGATTCTCAAGCTCCCTACCACACAGGAAGCTCCTTAAAGCACTACAGTTGTCACATTCTTTGTAAGAGCGAGAGAATTACTCTTCGGAAATGTAATTTGTGGATTCATAGTCAGATCACAGAAACATCACTGCTTAACCTTTTCCCTCATAGAGTCATTTTTCCATTTTTCTCACGCACAGCAAGTGAGTGAGCTAAGATGCATTTGACATTTATTAACCTGACGCATCTACTGTGTTTCATAGAAATGATAGAGATAACGTTGTCATTATTTGCACTGAAATTTATTTGAGTGAATTCTTTAAGAAAACATCATTTTTGATCAACCTTAGCACAGTATCATAAGATGCAAAATTGGATCTCCAATCCCTTTATTCTATAGGTCCTCTGCTTTCAGAAAATCTATTTAAAAATGTTTCTACTCCCCAACAAAGAGTTGAACTAATATTAAAGTCAAATGGTTGTTAAGCTATTTCAAATGCTGATTTTATCACTTAACCGAAAAAAGAAAAAGGAAGGAGCGCAACTAACTGGTGCAGACTGTGTGGATGGAGATTAACCCGGGAATAACAATAAATCAAGGTGCATGGAAGTGGGACTTCCACTTCCATTTACCTCAATTTATTGTTATTCCCCGGTTAATCTCCATCTACACAGTCTGCACCAGTTAGTTGTGCTCCTTCCTTTTTCCGTTCAGTATTATACAGTTAGACACCCCGCAGCCGTACAATGGCCACGACACACCACACACCCTTCTAGGAGTGCGCTAACCAATCAGTCTTCATTTCTAATTGATTTTATCACATACGATGTATGCTGCTCCTTGATGTTTAAAAGTTTTAGCTGCCTGTAGAATCAGATGGTCCCCTGTTCACTGGCCCTGATATCCTGTATTAGGGTGACTCCTTTCCCTTGTAGGGTCCTATGGAGCCCCCCTTGTGTGTGCTAGTAAGCTGTGTGTGTCTCCACACCACATAGGCACAGCAAGGTAAGCTACTCCCCCTCTCCTTCCTGCTCCTTCCTCTACTCTTCTCCAAGTTAGTAGCTATATGGCTACTGGAGACTGTACTCTCCATTGTGATCTTGTACTGCACAGGAAGTTCAGGAAAGCTGAGCTGAGAGATTTTGAGCCAGCTGTTTGGAAACATGATGACTGTAAGTGCTTCAGCAAAAATGTAAAGAAATAATTTGCTGAGCAATGTATATTGTTTTGAACTGGATTCATTAGTAAAAAGATTGAGAGTTTGATACAACTTTTAACTAGCACTAAAACAAGCCACTCGATAATACAATACAAACAGCTAACAGAGGAAGCCCATAGACAATTATAATTGAAATAGAATATTGCAAATAGGAAATATCAGTGGCAAGTAAAATGTGAATGTCCTATTAAACTCTCTTTTAGGCAAGCTCTTTAAATTATATAAATTTACTAAGCTCATTTTGTTATTAGTTCCAACTAGCAAGTAATATACAAAAGGTAAAAAAATTAGATACACAATGTTAAAAACCTGATGCCATGATGTTTACCTCTTGCGTAGCTAAAATGCAACTGCAGCCAAAAGTTTTGTTTTCTTAGTTGTGGATAGGGTAGAGAGGAATTAGAACACCTATCATGTTTTTATTGCTGTTGATGTTCCCATTAGGGATAATCACCCACCCGAATTGTCCTGGTGACCCTTATCACCGAAAGTGAAAGAAAATTCCAAATTTTGAGTTGTCACCAGAACAAGAATAGAGCAGAATCTTTCGAACGAGGACAGTAGTTCTAGTGGTCCTACTGACCACCAGGAATTTTCCTTACTTTGGAGTGCTTTCCTCTCACTTCCTGTTGTGGCTAGTGGGCAGGAAGTGAAGGAAAAGCTCCCCAATGACACACAGGTGGCAAAAAACTGACAGGGCTTATATCTCTCCTGTACTGTATCCAAAATTTACGTGAAGTCCATCCTAGATATTGACCCTGCTCCCATAAAGCAGGAGCTGCAACAATTAGCACATTTATAGGAGGCGATCATGAAAACCAAACTATGTAATAGAGACAATGGGGTCCTTAACTATAACAATATTGTGTTCAATAAAGCCCAGCTCCATTCAATTATTTTTTAATTGGTGGGGGTGTTGGATAGAGTGGGGAAGAATTTAATCTCTGTTGAGATATTATTGTCATCTGCCTACCTCCAAAATAGGAAAGAGGGACAGCTTTTAGTAGTAGGCAAAGGACACACCCCTATCCAACCCCAGATACATGGACCGTGAAGAATTCATATGCAAAAAATTATTGGTTCTCACCACCTTGGACCACCTGCAGCCTTAATATTGGCTTTTCAAAAGCACAAATTCAATAATTTAGGGGTCTATTCACAAAACTGCCGTGGGCAGCTGAGTGAATAACCGACCCGAAGTGAAGTGAGCCGAACGCTGTTCGGCTACGCACCTCCGTCTTGTAGGGCTGATTTCAGCCGTACATCGGGTGGCTTCGGGCGACCCGAAGTGCAGCATGTTCGGCCGACCCGAAGTGCAGAAGGAGTTTGAACCTCCGGCAGGCTACTCGCTGCTGTTCGGCCTATTCTCATAGATGCCGAACAGCAGTGAGTGAATAGCCGAATGGCGCTGAGCGGCATTCGCCTCGGCAAGCAATAGCTTCTTAAAAGAATAGAAAAACAGTCAAAAAAGTGGAAGAAAAATAGAAAACAATTGAAATGATGGCAGATAGCAGAGGAAGCAATAGCTTCTTTGCTATCTCCAAGTTTTTGTTTAGTATTCTGACAGCTGCTGCCGTCAGAATAAAAAGAAAAGTCAGCATAGGAATGCATAGCTAGATTCCTATTGGCTATTTCAATTTGCAATATCCAATAGCAAGCTGGCTATTGTACCCGCCCTCTGCTGCTGTCAATCACTAGAAGGGGACCTGATGGAGAACTTCAGGTCCCCTCTGCTGATTGACAGCAGCAGTGGGCGGGTGCAATAGCTAGCTGGCTATTGACTATTGCAAAGTGAAATAGCCAATAGGAATGTAGCTATGCATTCCTATTCTGGTTTTTTTTTCTGACTGACGGCGCCAGCGGCTATCTAATAGAGGGAGAGTCCCAGAGCGTCCGGGGGAGTAATGACAGATCAGCATCCCTGGTTACCTGGTAACCAGGGATGCTAATCTGTCTCTGCAAGTGGCCGGAGCCAGCCGTGAGATGACGGCTGGCTTTGCCCAGCTGCCAGTAGCAGGCTGTCGGCCGGCCAACGGCCAGCTTCGGCTTTCACCTCGGCTCAGTCGAGCCGAGGCATATGCTTTCGACTCGACTGTGCCGCTCGGCCAACTTCGGGAGCTGTACGGGTGTGAATAGCCCGTACAGGAGCCCTTCGGTTGCTAGCCGAATGATCAGCCAAAGCTACAGATAGATCCTTCGGCAGCTTTGTGAATAGACCCCTTAGAGTTTGGATAAAAAGTTTAGTGCATTCTAATACTTTTAGTAATTAAATAATACTTATTTTTTTTATAGAGGTCTATACTTAGCGACCTTGAAGAGAGACAATTGAGGAGGACGGGGGGATTTCAGTTTTAAAAGAGGGAAAGTGCCTCTAAATCAAGAGGGAGCTATGTATCTGTTTCTATATCAGTAAGATTTCCCCTCACTTTTGACAGGTGTCAGAAAGAAAAGAAAGTGAAAGGAGCTCCCCAATGGAACGAGACAGCAATTCAGTTGGTATTGGTTTAGAAGAGTTTAGTAGAATAGGTCAGGGTTACATTTCTCCCTATGAGGTGATGGGTATCAGAAATAACAGGAAGTGAAGGCAAATCTTTCCAATGGAAGACATTTAATAACTAACATAGGTACAAACCCTTCCCCACACTATCTAAAACTAACAGTAAAAAAATATTATATGGAGTTGGACTTCATGGTTCTTTTGCCAAGACTAAAGTCTGATACCTGATTCATATCTTTCGCTACTGCTTTTACATTCTGTCCCCCTTCGTGATGTCATGGGCTATGCTAATTAATAATTGGGGTTGAAGGACATTACAATTTGAAGATATCAGAATGCATATTCCATCATGTGCATCAGTTTCACCTTTTTAGTATTCTGCATAAAATAGAAGCAGCTCTATTAAAAAAGAATGTGGGAAGTCATGATTATTCAGTTGTTTAACCCAGCTGCAGGAGAGTCAAGTCTGAAACTATGGGGTCTATTCACAAAGCTGCCGAAGGATCTGGCCGTAGCTTCGGCCGATCCTTCGGCTAGCTTCGGCACCAGGACCCCTTCGGTTCAGGAGAACCGAGGGGGTGCTGTACGGCTATTCACAATAGCCCGTACAGCTCCCGATCACGGCCGAGCGGCTCAGTCGAGCGCTGAGCCGTGCTGAAAGACGAAGCTGGCCGAGCCAATTCGTCATCAGACACTGAAAGTGAGGACAGCGACGATTCTGCGACCGAGCTTAGTGATGTGCGAACTTGGTACTCTATTTACTGTGGTACGGATCAGGCAACGCCCCCAGAATTCCCACTTACTGGACCATTTTTTTAAATTATTTTATTATAATTTTTTATAATTATTTATTATATTATAATTTCTTATAATTGTGAAAATGTGTCAGGCAGGGCACTGGACAAAGCTCTAGGGACAAAATTGAAGTGAAATAGTTTGATACATAAGTGTAATCATAGCAGATTACATTGTATTGTGTGTATTCTGTGTACATT
>NW_017306391.1:389255-392737 GCF_000935625.1 Nanorana parkeri
TTTTTCTACTTTTTTCACTCTTTTTCTGTTCTGCTCGGTGCCTCTGAGGGACCGAGCAGAACAGCCGAGCCAAATGCCGCTCGGCGGCATTCGGCTATTCTCTCACTGCTGTTCGGGATCTTTCAGAATAGCCCGAACAGCAGTGTGAAGCCTGCCGGAGGTTCGGCTCAGCCGATCCAGATGTTGGATCGCCTGAGTCGAACTCCTTCTGCACTTCGGATCAGCCGAACATGCTGAGCATGTTCGGCTGTTTCGAAGCCACACGAAGCAAGCCGATGTACGGCTGATTTCAGCCGATATACGGCTGAAATCAGCCGTACCAGCCTGAAGTGAATAGCCGAACAGTGTTCGGCTCACTTCACTTCTGATCGGTCATTCACTCGGCTGCCCTCGGCAGCTTTGTGAATAGACCCCTATATTCCTCCTCTTAAAACTGCAATGAAATCTGTGAAATGTTTTTGAATATGCCTTTGACATCAGTGAAGCAGCAATGTAGGAGCTGTCCTGAATATGTTTGTGCAGAATTGCTCGAGAAGCTTACAGGTATTCTGCACTTGGCATGGGGGGATTCAATTAAAGGACGATTGTATAAAAGGTACAGTTGTCCTTGAACCCTTTTGATGCCACAGCTATTTTTGCATTTTGTTTGCAAGCACTTTAAGACACACATAAGATTAGTTAAAATCACCCATAATTATATATTTTCTGAAAGCAGAGACCCTGAACAGTTGCAATTTTTTAATGTCACATAATATTTGCGCAACTGTTCAGCAAATAGTAGTAAGAATTGCATTTAAATTAATTAATTAATTATTGCACACAAACACAATATAATACCAATTTTAAAAAAATATATAAATCATGGGTGTGTAAATAGATAAATATGTCAAGGCTTAAAACTGTGCATGCCTGTGAAACAGTGACATACTTTGGTACCCAAAATTGTCCATAGGCAATATTTAAAAAACATTTACAGGTCATTAGTTTAGCATTATTTCTTGGGCTATTATTACCATGAATAATAGCCCAAGAAATATTGCTCTCATTCGCGCATGCACAGTGATATGTAACATGTGTGGTGCCAGCATCGTTTTTACACGCAGACACCCCAACATACGCATTTAGGTACGTATCTGTGTTTTAGAGTCCATGGAAGTGGTCAGGCACTGCACAGCAGATGGGGGTGTGTTAAAAAGTCTGTGTGGCCGCCGACGTAAGCCTTATGTCGGTGTCAGTGACAGGGTTAAAGGAAACCTCTACTGAAAGAAATATGAAGGCAATACTGGTCTCCTTCTGAAAATGCTAGTTCACCAGCTGCTTCTGTCTTCATTAAACAACAACTGCAGGCAAAATTTATATTGACCCTTACTACCCCTGCATTGCAAGGGTTAACTGCTTATTCTCGTCTAGGGTCTAAAATAAGTTATACTCGCTGGAAACCTCAGAGCCTGCCGGCTGTCACAGTGCTCCATCCAGCCTCTTCCCTCCTCTGCCGTAGCGATGGTATGTCCCTTGGCATCCTCACATCCTATACACAGTATATTGGATGGGATGACTCGAGGATCCTTAGACCATTGCAGCAGAGGGGAGAGAGATTCCAGGGATCGGTCTAAGGGCAAGCCGGCATGTAGAATCTGGTGGGAATAACTTTCTTTATTTTAGTCCCCAGATGAAAACAAGCAGTTAACCCTTGCAGTGCGAGAATAGCCCCACTGCAAGGGTTAATACAAATTTTGCCCGGAGCTGTTCTTTAATTCCTGAATCACTAGCCTAGAACAAGCTTTAGGGAAGTAAAGTCAAAATCTTATTTAGATACTTGTTTTGAGTAAATTCATTTTTTTATTAAGCCAGTGGTTTAGCATGGCATCAAGGGGACGAGTATTTCCAGATGGAGAGGTCAATAATGGCAGCCTGCGTATTTTTTTCTGCACATTTCCTTTCATTCACTTTCTTTTTTTTTTCTTTTTGTGACAGTCAGGAATCAAAGCATGTTTATATGGCTCGGCAAGGGTGACTAAGTTATTGATACTGAAGAAAGAAAAGCATTAAGGAGGAAACTGGAGTAAAAAAAAAAAAAATGGTCTCAAAAAAAGAGAGAAGGGGAAATCAACTTTAAAGAAAGGCAGGAAAGTGTAAAACAAAACACACTGACAAACTTAAAGAAAATGAGGTGACTCAGGAAGGAAGCTCAGCAGAGCCCAAGAAGGGACACTGAATGCCCAGTCACAACAGAAAAGGAGAAGGAAAGTGAGAGTGAAATGCATCACACGCAATGCTTCACTGACTTATGTGCTGCAGGGAAAAGTCACTGCTTTTGCTGCTTGTAGTAATCAAAACCGAATGACGCTTTTCAGGGTATAATCTACCACACTGTTTGCTTTTTTTTAAATGCGGCGTCAATGCTGTCCCTATCTTGATTGCTTAAATGCATCGGTTTAGCTGTCTGTAAACAGCCATTGTGTTCTGATGCTTAATGGAACTATTGTCCATTGAAGAAATAAAGGAAAGCCAAGCAAGGCATCTGTATCATGCCACACCAAGAGTGTATTATTACTAAAGTAGTAGTACCCGTTCACACTAGCCCGTCCAATAAAACACTCCATTTTAGCGGACTGTCTAGTACATGTGTGTGTGGCCGCGCTGGTAATGTGCATTGTATCGCACGCTGCCATGTCACTGTTTACATGTTTTTTATTTATTTTTTACTTTATGTAGAGTATACAATGTTTACGCTCCATTCAGGTTCCCTCACAGCAGCTATATCTGTGAACAGGCCCTTAGGCCCCATTCACACTAGATGTGCTGGCATTCATTTTTCAACGGATGCCAACGCAAAGACATGCGTGTGAATGGGAGCAGTTTACACCAGTTTTTTCAGCGCAATGCAATCTAATGCACGGCATGTTTAATGTGTGTCAACGCAACCTACAAATACCTTATACCAGAACAAATACCTTATATACCTTAGTTTAATAATAAAAAAAAGCAACACATGTCAACGTACAATGCCAACACAAGTGAACTCACTCCCGCTCCCGGCCGCCCAGGAGAGAAACACTGCTTTTTCTTTTTTATTCCACGGAGCCAGTGGCTGGCGTCAGAATAAAAAAAAATGTTTTCACCATAGGAATGCCTTGCTAGATTCCTCCCGGAGGTTCGGCTTAGCCGATCCAGATGTTGGATCGGCTGAGTCGAACTCCTTCTGCACTTCGGGTTGGCCGAACATGCTGAGCATGTCCGGCCGACCCGAAGCCACGCAAAGCCCCCCGATGTACGGCTGATTTCAGCCGATATACGGCTGAAATCAGCTGTACCAGCCTGAAGTGAATAGCTGAACAGCGTTCGGCTCACTTCGCTTCAGGTCGGTCATTCACTCGGCTGCCTACGGCAGCTTAGTGAATAGACCCCTAAATCTATTGCTCGGCTCTACATAAGGAGCTTTTTGAGCTGTGAGGTGGTGATAAAATGATGACTTATGAGAT
>NW_017306391.1:392843-455704 GCF_000935625.1 Nanorana parkeri
ATCTGTATCATGCCACACCAAGAGTGTATTATTACTAAAGTAGTAGTACCCGTTCACACTAGCCCGTCCAATAAAACACTCCATTTTAGCGGACTGTCTAGTACATTGTGGCCGCGCTGGTAATGTGCATTGTATCGCACGCTGCCATGTCACTGTTTACATGTTTTTTATTTATTTTTTACTTTATGTAGAGTATACAATGTTTACGCTCCATTCAGGTTCCCTCACAGCAGCTATATCTGTGAACAGGCCCTTAGGCCCCATTCACACTAGATGTGCTGGCATTCATTTTTCAACGGATGCCAACGCAAAGACATGCGTGTGAATGGGAGCAGTTTACACCAGTTTTTTCAGCGCAATGCAATCTAATGCACGGCATGTTTAATGTGTGTCAACGCAACCTACAAATACCTTATACCAGAACAAATACCTTATATACCTTAGTTTAATAATAAAAAAAAGCAACACATGTCAACGTACAATGCCAACACAAGTGAACTCACTCCCGCTCCCGGCCGCCCAGGAGAGAAACACTGCTTTTTCTTTTTTATTCCACGGAGCCAGTGGCTGGCGTCAGAATAAAAAAAAATGTTTTCACCATAGGAATGCCTTGCTAGATTCCTCCCGGAGGTTCGGCTTAGCCGATCCAGATGTTGGATCGGCTGAGTCGAACTCCTTCTGCACTTCGGGTTGGCCGAACATGCTGAGCATGTCCGGCCGACCCGAAGCCACGCAAAGCCCCCCGATGTACGGCTGATTTCAGCCGATATACGGCTGAAATCAGCTGTACCAGCCTGAAGTGAATAGCTGAACAGCGTTCGGCTCACTTCGCTTCAGGTCGGTCATTCACTCGGCTGCCTACGGCAGCTTAGTGAATAGACCCCTAAATCTATTGCTCGGCTCTACATAAGGAGCTTTTTGAGCTGTGAGGTGGTGATAAAATGATGACTTATGAGATTAACTAAGCATTTTGAAACAAAGTAAAGGACACATGTATATTAACTCATGCTGCTTTGTGAACTGATGTCTACGTATCGAGTGGTGTTTACAAAGTTCTGTGGCACGACATCAAAAACCCTGGTTCTGCTAAAATGTGAAATTGCAACTTTTGGTATAGTAAAAGGAAGGGAAAGGGGGTCAATTAGTGGTCTCATGTATGAAATTGGCTATCAGTAAATCTTTTTAATACGTAGATATATTATAAACAGGCATTGCCTACAATTTTGACAAGCATTTAGGATACATACAGGCCCATAAAAGCATACCTTATAACTGCATCCATTTATCATATAATATGAATGCAGTTACAATTTAGTGGGATTTCTGCCAAACCATTTATGGCCCATTCACACATGTCCACTGTGTAAATGTGCAATGTGGCATTAATTTCGAATGTGTTGCCAGCATACCACAAAGCAAGTTTTACTGGATCTGAAATTTTTTTTAACATGGCGAACCACCTTAATACATAACCATGTGCTGTGGTGCTCTAAAAGACCCATATGGCACAGTGAGCTTGCTATGTGCTTTGGGAAGCTATTCAAAATTATTTCACACAACAACATACTGCACCTAGTTACATGCACCATTGTAGGCGGTAACATACTGTAAAACATGCGTTCCACTGGGCGTTAGCACAGCAGAATAGTGTGAATGGAGCTTTTGGGGTAGATTTACTGAAGACAAAAAGTCTGTTCACTTTGCATGGAAATTTTCCCTTTAGCTTAGTGAATGAGGTGAAGCTCTGCTGACTTCCATTTTCCAATCAAGTGCAAGCAAAAATAGTTTTTTATTTCCCTTGCATGTGATTGAATTCACTAAGCTAAGGGAAAATCCCCTTGCAAAGTGAACAGCCTATATGCCTTTAGTTAATTGACCCCATAATGCTTAGGAAAGCGTAAGGAAACATTATAAACTCTGGGGGCTATTCACAAAAGGGTGGAGAATTTGGAGAAGGCAGGGGAAGTGAACAATAGAACAACAGAGCTGAACTGGAAAGTGAGGTGAATTGTAGATTTGCTCCAAATCAGCTATGTTGTTCTAGATTGTTCACTTGTCCTGCCTTCTCCAAACTCTTCACACTTTTGTGAATAGCCCCCTCTGTCTGTTACATTGAGAACAATTCACTTCCAGTCCCAGTGACTACTGTACTTTGAAAAATTGAGATATAGAGAGAACAGAAGAACCCTGACAGCGATTTACACCCTTCCTCAGTCTGTAGGTAAACACCCCCCCAAAAAAAAAACACTTTATGATGTAGTTCCACCTGAAAAACCTTATAATATTGGAGGGAATATCTAAAGCATGATGGTTGAGCCCCAGGCATGGAAATTTGTAGAAAACTGGCTTAAATCTTTCTACTAATCCTAGATACACTACTTGTTTTGAAAAAGTGCTCTAAAGTCTGCTAATGTGAGATAAGGTACCTACTTACTTAATTATATGACCCTAAAACCTAGACATTGGCAAGCTCCATGGGAATGTTAAAAAGACAGCTATGTTTAAAAACAATGTGTATACTGACCATATATTACCATTTCTTTGTTATCAATGTGATTGGTTCTAGCATCTCTACTAGCAATGATGATCAGACAGTGTAAGAACAAACAAGACAGAGTTGAACATTCAAATTTCTTCACTAAAGCATTGGCTTATCCCACATTTCTACCGAAAAAGGAATCAACAATGGCTTTGGCAGGAGAAAACAATTTATATATGGGTTCCAGAGGTAGCAGGATGGCTGTGGAATACATATTCATATATAAAGGTAAGTGGCAACAAATATACTGTACACATCTTAAGGGGGACCTGAAATAAACCAACACAGAACAGAAGTACTCTTCAAATGCATACATTATATAAGGGGTTGCATAGCATAACATGGTTTAGAAACACCATTTCAGCATTCATTTTGATGCAATGGAACAAGACCAGCTGCCAATAAAGATTTAAGCCAACTTAGCAAATACTTGCTATTTGTTATTTTTACAGCAGCAGACGCTACAAAATAATAGGCTATACAGCTTTATAACGATCCTGATTTTCAAACCACTTCATAATCAAAAAAGCCTATCTCTTATTCAGATGACATAAAACACTATCCAAAGTTGTGAAACATGTGAGTAAAAGTGTACTCTTTCTAACACAGTGTTGTCCTTGTCTTGCAGAGGTCTAGCGGCACTGATCCACAGGCCCCATAAAGCCATAATCAGGTGTTATTCTATGTGGGAAGTTCCTTGCTTGGGTGGTATAACTCTTCCAATTAAAGGCTTAAAGGAAATGCTACTGAAGACCTTAAAATACCCCAGGGCCATACAGAGGAGAAGCTCCAGGAAAGGAGATCAGTGAACGGAAAAGAGGGGGCAGTAAAACAAAAGAGGAAATCCTCTCTGACAAACACTCTGATGTGCAAGAGCAGGTAGTCTTCAGGACAGCTGACAACCTTCTATCTTCTCTACCTTACATTCCTGTGTTGAAATGTGCTGCTTTCTTGTTTAGTAACAATTTTAATCTTTAAGGCCAAAATAAACTTTATCTTTTCAATAGAAAGCTGTTGCCTTTGGGAATCCAGAGACTCCTCTTAAAGAACTATAGTGAGGTGTGATAATTCAGAGGCAAACACATTTGTTCTGTTCTTTGTGTCTATGTCTAGGTATAAATGGAGGAGAAGTGAAAGTCATGAGTTATTTATTTTAGGGGACACGCTGAACCTGTTTTAATAAAATAATAGATAAATGACAGAGAAATAAAAGATAGATAGATAAGATAGATAGATAGATAGATAGATAGATAGATAGATAGATAGATAGATAGATAAATATGCTAATCTTTTATTTTTATTTAGCTGCTGCAGTGGATAAAATACAGTGTGCTGTCAGCACTTAGGAGAGTAGGAATGCTGTTCTCGCACAACAGATGGGCATCAAGTGGTCCAATCTGCCCCCTTCAGCACTGTTCCTATTGACAACACTGCTCAGGGAGTAAGAGCACCATTGATTAGAGCAGTGCTCGGGGGCATATCTGACCACCCAATTGTGCTTTATCTGGTCAATAATAAAGAATGTACCCATAATTCCATAGCAAAATATATGTGCAGATTATATAATCCATTTTATATTTATGACATTCATTTTTGTCAGTTGTGAAGTTCCAGTTTACCTATTTTCTGGTACTAAAATTGTAATGACTACAGTAACAGGATAATTATTTTGATAACAATTATTCAAAGAGATATGCTATAATTATTAACAAACAAGTTGCAACATTACATTGTCAGCACTAAACTTTTGTTCAATTTCATAGAAATGATCATTCATAAAAAGAGGAACACAGTCTTCCACCACGTTTTCTACTTTGATGTCATCTCACCCAAACATTATCATACAAAATGCAAATCAGCCACTAACGTCATCGAACCACGAATTCCCGTGTGCTGGTTTCCAGCACACAGCACTGTCATTGGTGGCTTGTTTTTTTCTAAAACAAACTTACGAAACTACACAGATAAGGAGTAATACTAGCTAATGGGCTGTATGGTGCAGTTTACTGACTGTTGCTGAACTCATGACCTACTTCTGCAGTTGAAAAATGTATCTTTGTAGACATGCTTCAAATTAACTGATGGTGCTTTGCATATCTTCTGATTTACCACCTTGCAAACACGTCCCATTGTTATAAATAATTATTGTTTCTACCTAAAATGTTGCTTATAGGATAATGTCACAGTACGCAACAGAAATTTAGATTTAAGATCAAATGCATTAAGATCTTTGCTATGAAGACATTACAATGCATCAAGGGTTAAAGATTGAATTGTTTCAATATTGTAGATATAAATTTTCCCCTGTGACTATACTTGCTTTTACATGGTTACCTGTGAGGCTTTTATTTTAGCCACTATGAAAGTTGACAGGGCTTGTCATCAGATTTTTACTACAGTTCAGATGAGCTGTGTTGTATCTTAGTAGATTAGGACAAGTAGCCAAGACAAACGGGTCTATTCACTGAGCTGCCGAGGGCAGCCGAGTGAACAACCGACCCCAAGTGAAGTGAGCCATGCTGTTCGGCCTATTGTAATAGATGCCGAACAGCAGTGAGTGAATAGCCGAATGCCGCCGAGCGGGCATTCGGCTCGGCTGTTCTGACCCAGTCCCTCAGAGGGACCGAGCAGAACAGAAAAATAGCTCCGCCCAATAGTTTTCTATTGTCCGACGGCTCTGCTGCCATCAAAAAAAAAAAAAATCTCCCGGGCGCTCTCGGAGCCTCCCGCTCCTGGCCGCCCAGGAGAGAAACACTGCTTTTTCTTTTTTTTTCTTTATTCTGACACGGAACTGGTGCACAACGGCCCCTAGGAGGGATGGCCCCCACTGTGCACTTACTGCACCCACTGGGGATACAGCCAGATCAACAGGGGCTTCTGTGTCCACTGCGTCTCCCTCCTCTCCAGTCCCCAGTGCAAGGCTCCCTCCTCTCCAGTCTCCAGCACAAGTTTTCTCCACCATTGACAACAAAAAGTCCAACATGTCCTAATTGTGTCTTTTACTGCAGTAACTGTCTACCACATACAAAGAACAGGACTCAGGGATTACTGTATTGCCTTTACTTTATGCTAATTGACTGCCTACTGGTTCGGTCATTGAGACAAAAGATAGGTACCAGAGACATTGGAGTTTACACACATTGGTGAGACTGCTCCTATTACTCTTGGTGTAAATGGAATTTCAACTACTGCGGCAGATTGATTTTTACAGGGTTTTGCTGGGACATTGATGCAACAGGGAACGTGAGGATTCCGCCCCCCAGGACGCATCAAAATTATACCCATGTTATACATATAGCCTGGACATCTTTACAGGGTGTACTTCACTGGCCATTTCTATGAACATATTCTCTGGCCTCATGTATGTGGTGGACCTTATATATCTGGCAGTCAGGTATATTTCAATCAGTACCAAGGCTGACATTTAAGACCTTGGGAGAGTCTGGATCCAAGATTAATGCACTCCACTGAATTATTCTCGCAGTTTCTGTGTCTTTACTGCACTTCTTTGGAACATTCTTAGACATTGTGCTAAATAGGTTACATAACACAGTCACTATGTTAGTAACTATGGGCAGCACCTATCTCCCTTTTTGTGGCCTCACATGGGTTCTAAATTCTGATCTTGCACATAGGCCCACTGCATTCAGGAAACACCCCTAGTTCAGACCCTATAACAATTTTCACTGCACCATGCATTCTCCTCCTGCATTTCCATAGATTACTGTTTGCCTCTGGTGATCCGAAACCCTGGTGTGTACAGTACAGACACAACAAGTAGCTGCTACAACCTCCTTAACATTATTGACATTTGTACACAGCAGCCTTAACAGAGAATTAATACATACAAGGAAGTCTGGAGTCCATTTTTTGTTTAAAATCTGCCCATAACTTTAGACTAAGGAAAAATAGTAGATGCAGAATCACATAAGAAATCAAAACAAAGTCTGAAGTTATTTTCAAATAAGTTATGTCTAAGCAGAGCTCTTTCAGGGCAAACAAGGCCATTGGTGTAGATGGAAAGTTTTGATCATTGGCCTGTTGTTTTGCTGAGATAAGAGTGATGCAGGAAGATGTCTAAAAACATCCACACACCCAATGAAAATGTCTCTGCGCCACTCTGCTTATTTTAGACATGTTCTGATATCTATAGATAGGCAGATGTGTGACAGAGAATGGCAGGTGCTAAAACATCCATGCCTGCATCAATGGAGAGCTGGTGTCCACCAATATTCCCAACCACTTTGTCAGCTCTTGTGACTTTGTTTCCTTTTTTTTGTGTGTCTTTACTTGGTATGTTGGATAATCTGTTATGTGTAATAACAATCACTCCTAAAGTTTGTTGAAGGTCCTTCCTATCACCTCATAGTTAAAAGAGAAGTAACGCCAAACCTTTTTTGGCTTTACTTCTCTTTTAGGTCACAGGAATATATTTACTAATCTACTCCAGTCACCCAAAGTCAGCAGATAGTGGGCTATCTAATGACAGCTCAACCAGGATGGATCCCAACAATATTAATCAACCCCCGGCTGCCTAAGAAACAGTTGGCTTTGCCTATCTAGAGCCAGAGCCAGTCATGCATACTCCCAATGAACATTGAAGGAACAAAGGAACAAAGAGAGGAGGTAATCCTTGTTGGGAGGAATGCCTGATAATCACTGCTCTCCACAGAAGAAATCATGAGCTGACGGATTAGCGGTTTCATGATCGCTCTCGGTATAGATACGGCGTGTGAATCCCCAACCCTGTTGAACCACTTGCAACTATTGAGCTGTGTATGGTCACTCTAAAGAAGCTATACAGACAGTGTGCAGAAAACCATACAAAGTCAATACAAACCCATACAAAGATAAGTCTTTCCCCTTTACAGTGAGTTAGATCTCTAGTATATATAAGAAAATTATAATGCTTAAAGCAGAACTCCAGGCAATGTGTTTTCTTTACTCTTGCAGTGGGGCTACCCCCAGTGTTTGTTTTTTGTCTAGGTGCTAAAAACAAAAGTTTTACTCGCCTGATTCTCAGAGTTGGCTTGCTCTAAGACCAGTCCCTGGAGCCTCTCTCCCTCTCCACTCCAGCGGTCTAAGGATCCTTGAGTCATCATGTTCTCTACATTGAGGGGAATTTTTCAAACCTGGAGCAGAAAAAATCTGGAGCATCTGTGCATGGGAACCCATCATCTTCTCTCTTTCATTTTCAAATCTTAACAGAACAAACTGAAGTGAAAAGCTGATTGGTTGCCATGGGCTTTTTTTATCCAGATTCTGTCTGCTCCAGTTTTGATAAATGCCCCCCATTGTGTATAGGGCATGAGGATTCTGAGGGACATACCATCACTGCTTTGGAAGAGAAGACAGGCTTCAGGGACCAGAGTAGCAGCCAGCCGGCTCCGCAATTCATATGACTATAACTTTTTTTTTTTTAGCACCTAGACAAAAATGAGCACTTAACCCTTTCAGTGCAGATTTAGCCCCCACTGCAAGAGTTAAAGGAGAACTATGGGGTCAGTGTTTTTCCCCATAGTTCTCCTTAGGGTAACGGGAGGGCACAAACTACCGTCCTCCCGTTACCCTAAGCTCAGTATACCGCGAGCTACAGCTCGCGGTATACTGAGACGCCGCAGCCGGAGCGGATCCCGACGTAGATGACTGGATCCGCCCAGCTGCGTGAGTGACAGCTGGCTCTGCCTATCTAGAGGCAGAGCCAGCTGTACCCGCCCCCTCCCCCGTCCGTTCCGCCAGTCAGCGCTGGCAGATCGGAGCGGGGAGAGGGGAATACAGCCCTCCCCCTGTCACGGCAGCGAACCTGGTATGTGTTCGCTCACCTCCCGATCTACTGAGCCGACCTGTGACAGTCTCATTGTCACAGGTCGGCTAGAACTATGAGGTGAGTGGAAATCACTCCTCTCATAGTTCTCCTTTAAGAAAAAAAATTGCCGGAGTTCTTTAATATGCATGAGGCTATGATGTGTTGTCATACGGTATTCATGCGTCGACACTGCTACCATCAAATAAATTCTTAGCTAATAATGAGCTTGGTAATTAAATAGATTTCATCTATTAGCAGAGTAAGTCCAATAACCATCGGTGGGGCCATAATATAGGCAATAAACCTGAAAGCTAAATGTCCTCTAGCTCAATCCTCTCTTATGTCTGTAAATAAAATCATCAAACTACCACTTAAAGCCAATGTCCCCCGGTCAACATGACAAATGAATACTAAGCCTAGATGAAAGCACAGAAAGTTGACATCATTTATTTATTATTGCCATTTATATAACACTGACAATGTTACACAGTGCACATTCACACCTGTCCTCAAGAAGCTTACAATCTAAGGTCCCTATCCCACATGCATACATACGGGGACAAAACAGACAGGAGCCGATTAACCTACCAGCATGTTTTTGGAGTATGGGAGGAAACCCACATAAGCACAGGGAGAACATGCAAACTCCTTGTAGATAGTGACCAGGCCAGGATTTGAACTGGAGACCCCCAGTGCCACAAGGCAGCACTAACCACTACGCCACTGTGCTGCCCACATTGTTAAATTTATCAAAACTGGAACAGACAGAATCTGCCCATAATAACCAATCAGCATCTCTCTTTCATTTTCCAAGATTAACTGAACAAACTGAAGAGTGAAGCTGATTGGTTGCCATGGGTAACTGCCAAAGAGTCTGTCTTCTCCAGTTTTGATAAATTCCCGCAATGAAGTCTGAACTCAAGAACACATAAACCTAAACTGCTCCAAACAATTCCTAAACTGGACAGAATACAGGCACAAGGTATGTTGTGAAGAACACAAGACAGATAAATAATAGTACAATTTAACAGAACTAGCCATTGTGGTATTTTTTGCTTGTACATCTTCTGTCTGGTATGGTAGTTTTAGGTGCACGGAATGGCAAGCTAGTGACCCCAAGTGTCTATAAGTGGTATTTCTACTACTGCATGTTATTCTGTTGATTAACTCTGTCTGTGCTGACTGCAGGTCAAGTCTTCTTCATTTCAGCACTACCCCTTGCTCTGTCTATGTAGCACGATTCGTTTATAGCTACATTGTTTTATCAAATTATATACTATCAAATGATTACAAATACAAGATTTGCAGCAGACACCCCTAGAATATTTTTTTTGCAGTAGGTAAACAGCGCAATAGTTAAAAAGATATATATTGTATAAGTATACAAATGCAAAAGGTCCCTAAAGAAAACAAATTGATCTCCAATGTATATTTATGAATGTGTAATTATAAAAAAAAAAGGAGCTGATTCGATAAGGAAAGGAGAGAAAATTTACTAAATTGTAGCATCAACTGTCACCGATTTGATTGCTAGTCATGGGTTAAAAAACGCCAGGCATGTTAAACATTATCCCTTGCAGTGGGGCTACCCCAGTACTGCAAGGTTAACTGCACATTTTGGCCTAAGGTCTAAAATAAAAGATATTTTCACCACATCCTCCTAAGTCCCTCCTGACTGCTAGACTGGTCCCCGCAGCCTCTTCTCCCCTGGGCTCCGGCATCTAAGGACTTGTGACATCATCACATGCATTTACTTGCATTGGACGTGATGATCCTGAGTGACATACAAAAGCTAGTTTAGAAGGGGAGAGAGGTGCGCAGTCACATCCATGGAACCAAGGATCGGGCGAGTGTATCTTCTTTATTGTAGACCCTAGACCAAAACAAGCACTTAACCCTTGTAGTGCGGGGGTAGCCACACTGCAAGGGTTCATGTTTTTTTTTAGTGGAGATGCTTAATATTCTATTTAGAACGATGTGTCTATGATGATGAATTGTTCAAAACATAACATTGAAAATTGTGCAAAACATAGGTTGCTCTCTTATATATCTATAAATGTTTTTTCCTTTATATTTTGTTTTTTATTTGTGACCTTGGAATGCAGAAAGTTTTTTTAAAAATGTAATCGATCAAAAAAATTTTAATCGATCAAAAAGATTAACGATTAATCGAGAAATTAATCGTTAATTTGCACAGCCCTAATATATCTGCCACTTGCAGAGAGATCAGCGTCCCTGGTTACCAGCTTCCCTGGTTACCTGGGCTCCAGACAGCCTAACTTTCCCGGGCTCCGGGAGTCTCCCACTCCCAGCCGCCCAGGAGAGAAACACTGCTTTTTCTTTTTTTTTCTTTTCACCATAGGAATGCATTGCTAGATTCCTATTGGCTATTAAAATTTGCAATAGCCAATAGCAAACTAGCATTGCACCCGCCCTCTGCTGCACTTCTCCACTACTGATTGACAGCAGCAGAGGGCGGGTACAATAGCTAGTTTGCTATTGGCTATTGCAAATTGAAAGAGCCAATAGGAATCTAGCACTGCATTCCTATGGCCAAATTATTTTTTCTTTTTTTTTGATGACAGCAGAACCACAGGCCAATAGAAAACTGTTGGGCGGAGCTAGCTGTCATTGCTAGCTCCTCACAATTGTTTTCTATTTTTATCTTTCTACTTTTTTAACTATTTTTCTGTTCTGCTCGGTCCCATAGAGCAGTGCTAATACCGGTCCGCGGGCCCGGGGGTTGGGGACCACTGCCATAGAGGGACCGAGCAGAACAGCCGAGCCGAATGCCGCTCAGCGGCATATATAAGAATAGACCAAACAGCAGCGAGTAGCCTGTAGGAGGTTTGGCTTAGCCGATCCAAATGTTGGATCGGCTGAGTCGAACTTCTTCTGCACTTCGGGTCGGCCGAACAGCTGACCAAACAGCGTTCGACTCACTTCGCTTTAGGTCGGTCATTCACTCGGCTGGCTGTGGCAGCTTAGTGAATAGACCCCATAATAAACTGTCAAGTGGTTTAGCTCTATAGTAGTATCTACTAAAAACTAATAGAAAACAAAGTAGTTTTGGGTGGACTGACAATGATGAGTGGATCCCTGCTCCAGACTACTATGTTTACAGAGAGATTCTCCACTTTAGAATGTCCACATTTTACCACAACCTGACATATGCCCTCCTCATGTATCACTTGCGGACAGGGCCCTCCTTACCATCTTGTCCTGATTTGTATTATGATTGTAATGCCTTCCTTATATTGTAAAGTGCTGTGCAAACTGTTGGCGCTATATAAATCCTGCATAATAATAATAATAATTTAGTGTTGTTAGCCCTTCAATCAGTTTGTCCATCGGTGTATTGTATATTATTTTACTTATTTATGACTTGTGTTACATAACTAGATAATAGAAAAAACTCTTCACTTTTTCATTGCCATTCTTATATTAGGCCCATTTTCTGTTTTCAGTTAAAGACCGCAGTCATAAAAATCAGCTTCTTAAACATATTTACAGCAAGCAAAGGAATCCTGAATATGTGCAACCATCAGCAAGTCACCAAACAAGTAGTCATGATTGTCTCTTGTTTTCTGACACTCTGAGAGATGGTAGGATAACTGAGATTCCCCACTTGAAACAAGCAGAGTGCTAGAGTGCTCTACTAGAGTGTCCACAAGTGCCTGTAGCAAAGTGCACTCTTAAATATTTTACCACATGACAGCAACATGTCTTGAAGTAGAAGTAAACAGGAGAAAAACAAAGAAAAAGGAAATGGACAGATAACATTGTCACCACTGTGTGATTCTAGCTTCTGTGAGTGATGTATGGTTTGTAATCAGGATATCAAGGAGGGGCAACCAAAAATTGAACAAGAAAGTTGGCCTGACATGCAGATTCTCTGTCCCGCGATAATGCACGGTGGTCACCCTCTGTAGATCAGTATATGTACAGCAGCTCGGTATTGTTTTTAACTATAAATGAATGGTGCTCAGGTTTGTGAAATATAGGATCAGAACTGACCCTATGGTACAAATTAACAAATACCATGTACTGTTACCCATGGGCTTTGCATGATTGCTCCTCAACACTAAGGGGATGTTCATCAGCTCCATCCAGTTGCTGGAATGTCAGGTGAATGGCATTTTGCCAGCGTATGGCTGGGCTGATGATTTATAATTCGCTCCCTTTGACTGGATACATTCAGGTTCAGATATGATTCTCCTTGACAGTTAACATTTTCATCTGCAGAGTATAGATTGATTCTGGGGGCTGCTTCTCAATTCCTAGACAATCACAACTATACAAGCATCAAGGGAATGTTTATTACTGTCCCATTGTACAAATCTACTAAATTTTGGTTGAATGGTAGAAAAATAAAAATATTTTACAATCACGCATCATAAAAAAAAAATAATTAGAGGAGCAACCCACCCGAATCTGGTCTTTCAATTTCTGATTCGGTAGGTGCTACAGTTAAGCCACCTGACAATTTCTTATATCTTCCAGTGAACTCTTTTGGTGAGATCTTTGTGTTTGGTTTGCTGGTTCTGAATACCTGCTGTGGCCATTATGAAGGGTTCCGACTCTCCCTGTTGTTTGTTTTGTTTATATTATAAAGAATACAACAGGAGGAGCATATAAATGTGCGAGGGAACACCCAAAAGTGTAATGGTGGACAGGACCTAGGAATTATGGCAGACAGATTTCACTATTGGAGTATTTAAGACAAATAAAGAGCCGTGTGGCTGATTCTGCCCACCAGGCTCCATCTACTGTAGAAATAAAATATTACTTTTGGGTGGACTGGCTCCTTAATAGGAGAAATTGTGTGTGTCTACTTTTACAATCTGCATAGAAAAATATATAAAAAATCCAACTAATAACTAATACAACCTCATAATCACGATGAGACATGGTTTGATCTCATGCAAACCACCCAAATTAAAATGTAGATTTCTATACAGTACTACATTTGGTACACTATAACATTCAATTGTAACATACAGTATGTGGCCATGGTGTTTAGTGGTTTAATCTTAGGAACATGATTCAAATACTCTCTTATGTCTTTGACCAGTTGTAGAAATATTGTATGAATTGCGCAAAGCAGTAAACGCAACATGATATATGTATATGAAACAAAAAAGAACTTTACCCTGTAAAGACAATCTGGAGTATGGCACCTTCCTTGTACAAATACAGGGGAAGCAGCTTACTCAGGAACTTTCTGTCTATAATGTTAAATAGGGGCATTTTCAGTAATCCTTTAATGGCACTGTCACCTTCACAGTGCAACTTAACAAACACTGAGATTTATGAGTCTAACTTTGAAGATAGGTCTACTAATCTGCTACAAATGAATCCCTCTCCTTATGACTCAGAACACGAAATCTTATGCAAACACATAAAAGTAAACATAGATATTACAACCCTCCATGTAATTATAATTAAACAAGTAGGCCTTAGTACAGAAAGTAAAATTATGGGTGCATGGGAGAGATGTAGAAACCATGGTGTGATCACAGTGATAACACCTCATGCTTCTGGCATGTCTGCGGGAATTAAAAGACTTTTTGTGACATTTCCCTCTTTTGAAGCTTCTTTTTCATTTCATAGGCTTTAAACTACATTAAAGAGATGCGAACCTTACCTGAATGACATCGTTTTCCAAAGCACTGTGTATCATAAACATTACCCATGTTTTAATTAAATATTTATTTTTACCATGTTTTTTTTCATATTTTGTTACATTTCGTGGTATTTTCTTTAGCCTCTTTGTAGCCACTTTCTGTCTCCTGCAATGGCTGCATGCCATTTCTCAGGGAGGGTTTCCTGATGGTGACAAATGTAGACCATACCTGTGTAATGTGCGAAGCAGCCTTATGTAGTCTCTATTCTCTGTTCCACAGGGTTTCAAAACAAAAGCACAATTCAAAGTTTGGACAGAGCATTATCATCCTATAACAGGAGGTGGCTAAACATGGACCTTCATGGCAGAATCACCAGGTATTATTTTAGTGAAAGCTACAGATTGAAAAATATTGTAAATCACTTTTAAAATGACAATGTGCTGGATTAGACGTTACCTCCCTCCGTCCTTCAACCCTCGTCTGTTGGCCTTCTAGACCCCCACTAGCAGTGAAGTTACCTTTTGTTGACATTGGGAATCCCAGTGCTGCCCACCCCTTCTTCCTTCTTGGCTTTTTCTTGTTTCTGTCTTTCTTCTACCTGTGGTTCTTACAGGTACATAGAATGATTTACTTGCCACACACCTATTCTGACAAGAATGGCTTGTGCAGATGGTAGTTTTCTTACCACTTCTAGGTGTGTTGTGTCTAGTCGTACCTTCTTTACCAAAGTTGTATATACTTTTGTCTTTGACGTGGCACCTATTCATATTTGACTTGGGTCTGTTCTGGTTACTTTATTATTCTATATTGTTTCATAGTTACTATTTTGTAAAACGTAATAAAAATTTGGCTACAATGGTTGCATTTGGCAAGCAACACGGCCTGCCAAACACCACATGCTGCATAAAAGTGCATTGAATCTGTAGTATGAGTACAATACCAAGCAGCCGCATTAGTTTGGTTTTAGGTGGGCAGTTGAGTAAGTTTCTTTATTATAGCACAGCTGCAGTGGTTTTAGATAACCATTTGTAGCTCACCGATTGATTTTACCTGCTGTCTAGAACTGATCCTGTACTAGGGTTGCCACCCGTACGGGTTTCACCCGTACAACCCGGGTTTGGAATCATGTGCCCCGATCTGTGGCCACCTCCCGCCCGGGCACATGATTCAAACATTACAATGCCGCATACCTGCATTTCTTGCGGCGGGCGAAGGACGGCGGGAGAAGGACGGCGGGCGGAGGACGGCGGACGCCAGGTGGCGCTGTCTCCTGTTCCTCGACTCTCCCTCCCTCCTCTATTTCCTCCGCGGCTGTAGTGGGAGGAAGTGACATCAGGGAGAGAGGGAGCCGTGAGGGACGAATCTTCCTCCGAGTACATAGAGTCAATGGGAAAATGAATTACAAGGTACTCTAATCTACAGGTCTCAGAACAGCTGAGCAAACTGATAGAGTAGTAGTTCTGGCAGAGTTTGGCTAATCACAGCACATATTAATAAATTGAGCTTGACTAATTAATGCTTTAGACAATCAAAAATACCATATCCAGTAACTGTTATGAGTTTCCAGGATGGTCATTTTGGAGCCACACTCAACAACTCAAACCTAACTTTGTCTAATGTGACTTATTTTACAACATGGTGTCTGTGTGCATGGGTAGCAATGAAACAATTACAATTTTAGAACCAATAAAACATGAAATCCACAGACACAGTATGCAACTCACAAACATAGGTAAGCAAAAGCCGTGTCTAGACACAGAGCTCTGATATAGAATGTATTGAATACTAAGGTAATAAATAAACACCTAATCTCCACTGAACGTTTCATCGCTGCTGTACCTGGTAGTGTCACAAAGGTCAATATGCTTACTACAGTGTTTCTATCAGGGACAGGGAGTCAAAGTCTTTCAAGACAGGGTGGCCTTGCCAGAACTCAGACATGGAAAATAGCACGTGAGATAGGGATAACCCTGCCCAGAAACTTGGAAAAAAAGTATTTAACGATTACAACTTTGTCAACATAACATTGCACAAATGCAGGAAAGACTAGTTCCTTTATACTCCTTAGCTAATACAAATATTCATATTAGCTCGAAGACTGCGTGGTATTATTAACAGATAATAACACTAATAATAATTGTATTTGTGAAATAATATATAAAAAAAAGATGTTACAATCATTTGCACACGCTCCTTTAGGTTTACAAACTATGTAGTACAAGGGCATACCTGATTGAATATAAGATTAATGAATTATGTAGGCACACCCTCGTACTACACAATTGTTGGAGAATGTACAGAGATTGTTATGTGTTTCACCAGCTTCAGAGAACAGCTGCAAGTAATGGCTATTCAAAGAAACATTGCATAATGTGTTGTTCAATCTTTGAGTACATTTTTAGGGAAAAGCACTTACAAACATGCAGTGCAAATCTTATTTCATTGTAACAATATTTAATATGGGTTAAAAAAAATTTTTAACTTTAGATAGGATAAGCATATTGAATAAGATGGTACAAAGATGGTGGTGACTTTGGAAATGCTACCATCCTCAGTAACTAGTCATATATGTCTACAGTGAAATAATATCTGATTGGTTGCTGTGGGTTTATGTTAATTCCTAATCACTAGGGATCTCATGTTTGGATCGAACTACGTCTGAACCTGAGATCCTATAAACCCAAAAGCTACATGGGCCTCCCGCCCAATCAGCTGCGGGTTGGGTCTTTCCCTGCCCTTCAGCTGACATTAAAAAAAGGGGCGAGGTGCTAATGCTGATGCAATTTACCCTAAATTACCACATAGCCGTATTAAGTAAATTATATGTATCTAATATGGCCATGTGGTAAATGTAATTTACCTAATAAAGCCATGTAGCCATATAAGGTCAATGCATCCTGCCCCTTTGCTTACGTGCAGCTGCTGGTGGAGAATTCCCTGGCCACAGTTGATTGGGCAGCAGTGGAAGGAGATTCCTTTCGAGTTCAGAAGAGCTCCTTCCATTTTCGGAGGAGCTCAGGTTCAGACCAGGTTTGGTTCTAATCTGAGCGCATTCCTTCTGATCACTGGTCACTGAATGGTGTCACTGAATAAACCTGTATATGAGCAAAACCTGTAAGATATATAAAAAAAAGTCTGTAATAACCCAGATACAAGTCTCACTTCCATCAACCATTTAAAAATAAGGGGTTTGTTCCTCATAAAGCCCCTGACACACTGCAAGCGAAGCAGTCTCGGACAAAGGGAAGTGGTGGCGCACGGACCTTCGCATGCAGTGTGTCTTGCAATTTTCTCTCCGGCGTGTCAGCTTGCGAGACCTCGCATAGCTGAGCATGCCGATGAAAAATGTCATCTTCAGCATATAAACCTGCACGTCAGGATATGAATCCCATTAAGTTGATACGAGAGGGCTGATTGGCTGAAGATGAAGTCTTTCTTCTCCGCATGCTCAGCTATGCGAACTCTCACACACTGCATGCGAATGCCTGCGCCTAGCAGCTTCGCTTTGCTCCACACGGCTTTGCATGCAGTGTGTAATGGGATTTGTAGTGTAGTGAGCAGAGACATGCAAATCAGTGCTTCATGTCCCTGGGCCGACCATACACCCTGAACCACTAGTTTATAGTATAGATACAGCCTATTATTATAGAGCTATATATTTCAAACTGCATGCAGCTGTTTCAGACTTGTTTGACATCACCAGTGCTGTATATGGAGACCATGGCTTCACTGGAGTAAAGCGTAGGGACCATCCAGATAAATACATGTAATAGTCCCAAAATAAATTTACTGTAACATGATGCAGAAGTCAGTTAGCAAGCCTTCTGTTTGAGCTGCTTTCTGATTGCTAAAATCAGCCTAAATTGATTTTTTTACATCTAAAGAACTCCCCAATTATATTAATTCAAGCCTTCTCTAGTGAGTAACTCTTTTCAAGACGATACCTTCAATTTGGGGTTTTTAATTAGCCCTATACAACACAAAGCCTCCTTTCTGAAAGTAAAAATGCGACAGATAAGAATATTTTCAAATACTAGGCTCTAGGTGAAGACAGTACTAGCCTTTGAGTAAGGTTAGGCAAAGACATGACATAAAGGACATAGAGGTCTTTGTGATGATAACAGGAAGAGACCAGAGAGAACACAGAAAGAGATGTGCTGAAGGACACATGCCAGGGAGGGAAGGAAGGTTAGATGGGAGGGGAAAGGTGGACACATAAATAAGATGAAGGGGTCCTGAAAGTGATTGTTATTTCAAGAGATGGCACTGATAGGCTCTCACTGCAATGTGAAGCGTGGCTGATGACCTTTAAGTTGAGGTACAAAGGTTTCAAATAACAGCACCTGCCACTCCAAAACTGTGACACATAACTTTTTATATTAGCTAAAAATAACTATAGTCACTGAATATAAACACAGTAGCAAACTATGGTAAAGTATATGCAATATACAAAAATGCACTCACTGAACCAAAAATGTAGCACAAGCTTATATTTGAAAATATTTTCCCAGAGATGTGGTCTTATTTTTTACAGTTCAGCTCTGACTCACTATACCCATAGTCTATGAATTTACATTTGTTTGTACATTTTTGGTAACAATTAAAATGTAAAAGTCGTAAGCTGAATGACTCAAAATTCCTTCTATGGTTTAATATATTGTGTTTCTGTGTAAACTGTTTATCTTTGCATTTTATTATCTTTCCTGCAAAGCCTGGGGGTTACATACAAAGTCATTAGCTTGGATGGCTCTTTCTAGAGCCGTATTCTTGAGTTATACAAGTGTGCGAATGGTAATAGACCCTAAAGGAGGGGGGGGCAACTCTGGCCCTCCAGCTGTTGTGGAACTACAAGTCCTACTGCAAGACTGGCAGTTACAGGCATGACTCCCAGAGGCATGCTGGGATTTGTAGTTAAAGTACAGCTGGAGGGCCAGAGTTGCCTATCCCTGTCCTAAAGATTTTTATTGTATCCAGGTTACCAATCACCTTTGGAAATGTACTCTCTTAGGTCGGACTTTTCAGTCCCCTTTGCAAGGGAATTTTTTTATTTGCAGTGGAGGTCTACCCTTATTTTAGTGACTGAGGTGAAGCTTTGCTGACTTTCATCACCCAAGTACAGTGATACCTCTGTTCACGAACGCTTCTGTTCGCGAACAATTCAGTTCCCGAACAGGAAGTTGGGCAAAATTGTGCTTCTGTTCGCGAACTCCGCTTCGGGTGACGAACACAACCGCAGCCATCTTCCCTGCTCTGACACATGGTCATGGCTTCCTCTAGTCGAGATCGCGGTCTGATAACAGTTTGATTCGGTCCGCGACCAAATCGGTTTCGCGACCAGAATTGTGGAACGGATTAAGTTTGTGAACCGAGGTACCAGTGTATGTGCAAGCAAAAATACATTTTGTTTTCACTACAAATGATTGGGTATTAAAGTTAAAGGAGAACTACGGGGTTAATGCTTTTCCCCAAAGTTCTCCTTAGGGTAACGGGAGGACACAAACTAGCGTCCTCCCGTCACCCTAGGCTCAGTATACCGCGAGCCTTAGCTCGCGGTATACTGAGACGCCGCAGCTGAAGCGGATCCCGACAATTGTGCCGGGATCCGCTCAGCTGTATGACTGGCAGCTGGCTCTGCCTATCTAAAGGCAGAACCAGCTGTACCCGCCCCCTCCCTGTCCGTTCCGCCAGTCAGCGCTGGCGGATCGGAGCGGGGAGGGGGGAATCCAGTCCCTCCCCTGTCACGGCAGAGAGCCGTGACAGGATCGAGAGGTGAGCGAACGCCGGTATGTGTTCGCTCACTTCCCGATCTACTGAGCCGACCTGTGACAGTGTCATTGTCACAGGTCGGCTAGAACTAAGATGTGAGTGAAAAGCACTCACCTCATAGTTCTCCTTTAAATTTCATCACATTCACCAAGCTAAGAGGAAACATCCCCTACAAAGTGCAAATACCCTTGTCCTATTTGCCTTCAGTAAATCAACCACAATATCTTTAGCCATAAATTATGTTTTGAGTGCTCAAAGTAATCAAAAACTGCTAGAGAAAAATGAGAAAAGGCAGGAGCTGCCTGCATTTAGAAGTTTGTGGCCACCACTGCTTACATAAGAGCAGTGCAGCACAGAAATCACAATTTGATTCTTATAACTGAATACTAAAATCAAACAAGTATGTGGGACTCGGGAGTTACACCATAAAAATGCAAGTACCTTAACTATTACCAAAAAAATTTCTTTTTGTGTATCACTTAGCTGTAGATCTTACAATTATCTTTGAATTTGTGCGGACACTGTCCTTCCTTCTGTCTCCCATGGTCCCTGTTTGTTGTAAAGTATCCACCACTCCAAGCTCGCTCCTGTAATCTCAATACAAATTAGTAAACTAAACATGAGATTGTAGTCTATCACGTGAAAGAGACTCAAATAAACTACATTTTTGTTACTAGGGTACTGGAATGCATTTTTAAGATTTAACTCTTGAGTTTACTGTCACTTTAAGCTGGCACAAGTGCAATTTAGTTTTTCATTAAGATGTTTGCTATCTGCTCATATATGTGTATCACCCTGGAAAGTCAATATTGGTCAATGTAGGAACCAATAAGAGGGAAGCTTCTGGGACCTCACTGAGACCTGCAGTGGGTCACATAAAGTATTAAAGGAGAACTATGGGGTCACCGTTTTTCCCCATAGTTCTCCTTGGGGTAACGGGAGGACACAAACTAGCGTCCTCCCGTTACCCTAAGCTCAGCTCGCGGTATACTGAGACTCCGCACCTGGAGCGGATCCCGACTAAGGCCCCGTTCCCACTGCGCGATATGCAAATCGCGCGTTTGTCACGCGATTTGCATATTGCGCGACATCGCGAGATTTGTCGCGTTCAAGCTTGCATTGAGCAAGCTTGAATCGCGGCTAAATCCGCTCCAAAAAGGGTCCTGCTGTAGCGACACACGACCCGCGACAGCAGGACCCTTTGCCCCATTGGAGTGCATTGGAGCGCGATATCGCGCGGTAATTCGCCGCGATATCGCGGGAATTACCGCGCGATAAATCGCTCAATGTGAACGGGGTCCTAGATGACGGGATCCGCCCAGCTGCGTGAGTGACAGCTGGCTCTGCCTATCTAGAGGCAGAGCCAGCTGTACCCGCCCCTCCCCCGTCCGTTCCGCCAGTCAGCGCTGGCAGATCGGAGGTGAGGGAACCCGGTATGTGTTCTCTCACCTCCCGATCTACTGAGCCGATCTGTGACAGTCTCATTGTCACAGGTCGGCTTAGAACTATGAGGTGAGTGGAAATCACTCATGTCATAGTTCTCCTTTAATAAACCAGGAGAGACAGCCATCTTTTGACCTGAACAAATGTTTAGAAGAACAAAGTACAATGGCAGTGTTGAGCCACAGGCAATATTCTCATTGATATTCACTGTAAGTGAGTCAACCAGACCTAGAAAAAAAGGGATAGGTTTCAGTTGCTTTACTGTAGAGCTGACATATTTCTTAATGTTAATTAAAGCACTTACCTTAAATGATGTCTCTTAATCCGATCTTCTTCTTTCCTGTCCTTTTCATCAATCCCTCCAGCGCTGCGACGGGTGTCCGATCCAGCGCTGACTCATCTGAGCTTGCTGGCACTTCCTGTCCCACGGTGTCTGCATGCGTGTGCACGCGTCCATAGACGTACCTTGTGTCTCTCCTCGCGTCCCGGCCGAACATGTGAACTGCGCATGCGCCCACCCCCAGATGCTTTTCGGCCGCCCGGGAATTTTCACATTTTGGGAATGGAGCAACCCTTTTCAATCGTTTTTTTTCTTACACTTTTTGCATATATCTACTGCTTGCTAGCAGTATATATATATGCAAAAAAAACCAGAGGGTTTAATAACCCTTTAATAAAAGATCAGGTAGTTCTAAACATGATGGACGAGAGGAAAAGCTATCCCTTTAGAAAGTGGATAAACTTATTAATCTTATTTTAATTAGGAATAAACAACCCTACAGGCAAATTAGTCCAATTCATTCAAACTAATTTGTAGAGTTATAAAAATCTGACAATCAGATTGGAATGCTCTGTCACTGAAAAAAATAACACAGTGATATGAAAAAAAGGTATTTAAGTAGTAAAAGCAATTATCACTTTTACAGTGAATTATTATAGGCTGTGTTTATGTTGTTACCATTTGTGTTAGTTTAAAAATTCTCTAATGACAGAAAGGACTTAAAGGGGTTCTAAACCCTCCAGTTGTTTTGCCTATATCTACTGCTATCAAGCAGTAGATATAGGAAAACAGTTTAAAAAAACAACGCTAAAACAGCGGTTTAAACGTACCTTTTTTTCTTTGCGCGCTCCCGCCTGAGAAAACAAAATTGTTCGGGCAGCCGCAAAGCATTTTGGGGCAGGCGCATGCGCAGTTGGGATTCTCAGCCGGGAAACGAGCAGAGACGCAAGGTAAGTGTATGGACGCGTGCACCTGCATGCAGACACCGCTGGATGGGAGAGACAGAGCAGTCAGCGCTGGATCGGAGAGTCGCCGCACCGCTGGAGGGACAGATGAAAACATCAGGAAAGAAGAAGATCGGAATAAGAGACATCATTTAAGTTAAGTGCTAACATTAACATGGAGGGGAGGGGGAAAAAGATTGACTTTAATGTCACTTTAAGTTTTGGATTTCTACAATAATCAAAGTTATTGATTTATTTGACAATATAAAGAACTAAAATGGGTAGATATTTAATTATGCATTTTATTATACAGATCTATCACAAATCATGGACTGTTCTATAGAAAAATAATATAATATTAGCTAAGGTAAGGATCTGAAAGTAATTAAGTATTCTCTTTATTTGTGGCTGCTAATTGTGTTTGCTTTGATCACCCTTGTGCACCGGAACAGCTTTCCCAGGTATGTGGAGAGATGTGGCCTCTTGGTAACCCTTGTTTTGTGAGACAACCTAATTAGGCTTGACGATACAGATGAACCTTTTAAGGCCTGTAAATTGAGCCTCTATGCATTATCGCAAGTAGATGCCCATTAATATAACACATATAACAAAAAAAAGAAAAGAAACAAGAGAAAGGATCTTGTTTATTTTATGTGTTTGAAAGCAGGTTTTCTAACCTGAGGAGAAAAAGATCAGCAATGTAATGCAGTGTATTCAAATAGCCTGAAGTCAAAACAAAAAGTGACAATCAATACTGTGTTCGGACAACTGAATTGTTTGTTTGTTGTGCATAATAAGGGAAAAGAAAGTCAAAAATAGTAGTCATTAAATGAATGTAATAGCAAACATTATAATGCTGGGAAAGGAAAGGTTTTCATGATAAGAATATTGCAGTGTTTTGTTTTCCCTAAAGATCCTGCAGGGGTTTTCTACTATTATCAGAAAACTAGGAAACAACTCTATGTAGTGGCTTTTTCCCAGCAATGGGAGTCTAATAGAACACCCCCCACATCTTGTCATTAAGTGAAAGGTAGAATCACTGCAAGCAGTGGAAATCAGATCCTTGGACCATTGCCAATCACACAACAAAGTATTTTTGTGGCAGCTATAACGTTGGGGGCCAATTCACACTTGAGCAGTTCAATGCTTTATGTAGAGCATGTTACACCATGCATAAATGTGTTTTAAGGAAGCCTATTCATTATGGATGGGCTGCCAATAGATGAAAAAACGTGCACTGTATATGCATTGCCGTGCACTGTGGTGTGTTGCGCTCTACTGTACAATGCGCCGGAGTGCCATTCAGAAGGAAGGAGGGGCGGATCCAGAGTCTAGTCTCGGGGGGGGGGGGCACTGCCAGAAAATAAGCCCCCCCATCTGGCTCTTCCACTGCTACTGTGCCACCCCTTTCCTCTCTCACTGTCACCAGTCAGCATGACCGGACTATCGGCCTTGCAATTTATGTTAACATTTTTTGGGGACAGATAGAGCTTTCTTTTGGAGGTATATAATCACCACGGGGGAAGGGGTGTTATTTTTTTACGCCACTGGAAGGAATGGCACTGTAACGTACCACACATGCATTGTGGCAACACCCATTAGCAGCACACAAGTGTGAATAGGCTCTTAATGTTGGGGTGGTGCCGCACAACTTGGACTTGGCACCCATTAAAATCAAAGGTTCCATTAGACTGAAAATATGCTCTGTCAAAAAAAAAGGCAGGCAACTCTGTGTTTGATGGCCACCTCAGAGCTGAAACAGCTTACTGATTCGAGCTGGACAACCTATTGCTCAAAGAAAAGGATTTTTCACCTATGAACTATAAAAACTGGTGTTCACATTAGATAGACATATAGGTCATATATGTAAAGCAGCAGAAAATAAATGAAAGCTGAAGTGACACTAACCTTAGGAGTTAAATCTTAAAAATGCTCCATACTCACTCCCATGATGGTCCCTTGGTCCCTGTGTGTGTTGAAAAGTAGCCACCACTCCAAGCGCACTCCCATGATGAACTACAATCTCAATATGAATTATTAAACTATACGGTTAGATTGTAGTCCATCACAGGAGTGAGCTTGGAGGGGTGGCTACTTTACAACACACACCTGGGCCATGCAGTGGCGGAGCTAAGGAACAAAGGGCCCTGGTGCAAGATTTTTTTTTGGAGGTGGTAGTTCCGCCACTGGGGCCATGGAGAACAAAAGATACATTTTTGTTAACAGTTAGGATACTTGAATGCATTTGTATGATTTAACTCCTGAGTTTAGCATCACTTTAAAGGAAACTCCAAACAGCCAAACATTTTTGTTATAGTTTTGGATAAAACAGGTATGGGTTAGATCCTTTGTCAGATTTTACATGCTGCCTCTGTCCTACTGAGATTCTTCTGTCAGGATTTAATTACTGTCTGCATCCCTGTAGAGGAGATTTCCATTAATTTCCTGTTTCTGCTCTGACACCTGCCAACTGGAAAGGAAGTGAAAGTAATGTCCCTGTTGGAGATGCAGAAAGCGATATAATAATCCTTTGTCAATCCAAAATCCGCACTGCATGTTTACTACCAAACTCAAATCAATTGGTTGCACAGCATCTAGTCATACCAGTGAAATGCTCACGTTCAAATATCCAGGAATCATAATGGAGAGCAGTAGATGTCCCTGACCACACTATGTACATACAGTGTATGTGCTGTTGATGTGGATGTCACTAACCAACACATACCATGGTTGCATAGCACAAAGTTGGGCATCCACCACTCGTCATTCGCACACAAGAGTAAGTTTATTTGACTACCTGATAAATTTTTTTTTACTATGCAGAGTGTGGTGCTGTACGCATTAAAGGAGAACTATGGGCTTAAGGCTTTTCCCCATAGGGAATCCAGCCCCCCTCCTGTCACGGCAGAGTAGATCGGGAGGTGAGCGAACACATACCGGCGTTCGCTCACCTCCCGATCTACTGAGCCGACCTGTGACAGTCTCATTGTCACAGGTCGGCTAGAACTATTAGGTGAGTGAAAAGCACTCACCTCATAGTTCTCCTTTAAAGTGTAACCAGCAGGGCCGTCTCATGTGGCCTCTCTTGTACATGATTGGACGATGGAAATCAATAGAGCTTCACCTCATTCACAAAGCTGAGGTAAAATTACTTTTAAAAGTGAAACTTCCCATGCAAAGTGAACAACATATTTGCCTTTAGTAAATCAACCCCTAAGTGTCAACCATTGGGCTGTGTATACAGCGATCTTCTCTTCTCATAAACACTCATAACTTCCTTTCCCTGTAAAGCTTATTGTGTATTTGTGTGGCCATAGGCAGGCAATTATTTTTCTAGAACAACAAGTGGGAGAGATTTCCATCCATTTAATGCCAACCAGACCAGCTGCACCACTGCTTTGTTTAGGTGTTAGGAGTAAGATAAAGTAAGCCCTTTGTAAGCTCCAAGTTTTGACTTGGAGCTTACAAAGGGCTGATGACTCTCTAGGCTCTCACGGAGTGCTGGGAGCCTAAGAAACCAATCACCAGGTTCCAATGCTGTTACATGGGAAAGAGGGGAGTCACATGATCTCCTATACCCAGAAGTATTGGGTTAATTTTTTTTTCTCCCATTACCTGCTCGGCGTGGCTTACAGGTTTGCCTTAACCTCCCTGGCGGCATGATTATTCAGGATTTTAGCATCCCAAAGCGGTACATTGTTTTTCATGGAAATATGTTGTTTTATATTGACTTAGAATCACTTGCAGAATTGAGAGATAGCAATTAGTTGGGAAATTCGTCATAAGACACTGAAAGTGACTTTCAGTGTCTGATGACGAATTTCCCAACGAATCGCTATCGCTCCATTTTGCAAATGATTGTAATTTACTATCGGTGTTTTCTAGCTGGTCTAAAACCGCTTTTGACCTAAAGGGACGCTTTTTGGATGCCATGGACGTTCACAAGTTTCCAGGCAGAAAGAACAGTAAAAGTGTCAGGCAGGGCACTGGACAAACCTCTAGGGACAAAATTGAAGTGAAATAGTTTGATACATAAATGTAATCATAGCAGATTAGATTGTATTGTGTGTATTCTGTGTAAATGTCATGTTTTTACTTTTGAATTTCCCGCCAACTACGCCCCCCCCCCACCCCGCTGTGATGCCTGAAAACGAAAATAAAACTCAGATGCCGGCATCGGCCGGCCGCGTTCAGCAGAGGACACCGCGGGCTCGCAGGGACAAGGTAAACAACACTTTTCTGTGCAATCCCGAGTCTAGCTTGGGGTTACCGCTCTTGGTACTGAAAATTAACCCTGAGCCAGACTCGGGAATACCACCAGGGAGGTTAAAATTACAATCAATCCTAAACAAACTAAAGATCCACAGAGTCAGTCTACTGCATGATTCAAACAATTCCAAAGTAATCATGTAATAATATGACCTTGTAGAGAAGAAAATAAGCCCCACATTCCTGGGTATTGGATGGATTTGGAAATTCTGAACCTTTTTCCTTTCATTTCCAGAGAGATAAGCCAGTGCCACCAGTAATGCCGATAAAGAAGTCACCTGTGGAAAAAAATGCCAGGTGAAAAAACTTTGCGTTCGGTCTAGTTGTCCAAGATTGCCCTCATGCAGGCATCTTTCGATAATCCTTAACCCTGTAGCACAAATTAGGAAAGATTCAACAAGTCCAGCTGAATATGACTGACTACAACTAGCTATACCATGACCAAGATAAATGACAACATTCACAGACATTGTAAATAAACTTTTTTTTTTAATTATTCACAAAAGGGTGAAGAGTTGGGAGAAGGCAGGAGAAGTGAACAATTTAGGACAACATAGCTGAACTGGAAAGTAAGCTGAATTGGAGAATTTGTCCAAATCATCAATTTTGGCCTAGATTGTTCACTTCTCCTGCCTTCTCCAAACTCTTCACCCTTTTGTGAATAACCTTGTAAGTTTTGTAGTCAGCAGTTTGGGGTCAGGTTCACTATCCCAATAAAATGTTTCAAAGGAAAGAGAGAGGAGAGAAAGAGAAAAAGGATATAAAATAGTAAAGTACTAACAGATTGAAAACCAAAAAATCTAAAAACTAAAAAAAACTACTATGATGGGGACAAGTATAAGGGCTTGTATAAACAAATGTTGTTGCCAAATGATGCCTTTTGAATTTGAGCTTAGATCTGTTTAAATGCCTGCCTTACAAACTCAACTCAATAGGACCTGCTTTGTCCAAAGAAAGACTCAAAGGAGGTCATAAACAGCCTCAGAACTTTTATCCACACTGCACTATTGAAGTTGATGGGAATCCTTAAACACGTGTCAAATGCAGGAAAACAGTACCTGTATGCATGAAAGGTCCTATGACAAGTTATACATATCTCACAATACTATCGATGCGACTATAAACTTTTATACCAGTCAAAAAAGCATATGTTATTATTATTATACAGGAATTATATAGCGCCAACAGCTTGTGCAGAGCTTAACAATATAAGGAAAACATTACAATTACAATGCAATTCAAGACAAGATGGTACGGAGGGCCCTGCCCGTAAGCGTTCACAATCTGCTGGGATTGTTGAAACCACTTTTACATCTGGGCCAAAATCGCCATAATATGACACCAGGGGGCATGTTTATAAAGCAGCAAATGTGGCATTCATCAAACATTCACTACAGGTAAATCAATCAAATTTAATTTAATACTCACATTTAATATTAAACCATGTGCACTAGGAATGTCTGGCGAATGTCATATTCACTGCTTTAGAAACATTTCAGTTTAAAGGAGAACTATGGGGTCAGTGTTTTTCCCCATAGTTCTCCTTAGGGTAACGGGAGGACACAAACTAGCGTCCTCCCGTTACCCTAAGCTCAGTATACCGCTAGCTACAGCTCGCGGTATACTGAGACGCCGCAGCCGGAGCGGATCCCGACATGGACGTCGAGATCCGCCCAGCTGCATGAGTGACAGCTGGCTCTGCCTATCTAGAGGCAGAGCCAGCTGTACCCGCCCCCTCCCCCGTCCGTTCCGCCAGTCAGTGCTGGCAGATCGGAGTGGGGAGAGGGGAATCCAGCCCCTTCCCCTGTCACGGCAGAGAGCCGTGACAGGATCGAGAGATGAGCGAACCCGGTATGTGTTCGCTCACCTCCCGATCTACTGAGCCGACCTGTGACAGTCTCATTGTCACAGTTCGGCTAGAACTATGAGGTGAGTGGAAATCACTCATCTCATAGTTCTCCTTTAAAGTTTGTTTTGTGTTCCTGCCAGTACTACTATTCAGATTGTTATGGTTGCATATACTGTGCAGAAAAACATACTGTACATTGTAATAATGTATATATTTTTCTGCTAGTTGATATAATAGTTTGAAAATATCAGCCCTATTATGTATCCAGCATTTAAACAGCTAAATTTACTGTTCAAAACTCATTTTATTTTTTCTTATCATTTACTTTTAATCATAGTGTTTTTTTGACATGCTTTGTTTGGTGTGTCAATGAATAACTATTCACAATCTTATCCTGTTTGCTCTCTAATTTCTTAACTAGGATATACTGCATATGTCTTCCTATCCAAATCATGAAGTTTATGGCATGCCCTAAAATTATTTTTTTCATGATAAAGTGATGTCCTTGCACATTATACTTTAGCAAAAGTAAATAAAATGTGTGCCTTTAAAAAAAAAAAAACACGTTAAATGCTCATTTTTAGGCAATTAACTGGAGGTCACTTTTGGTTTAGATCAATGAGTAACTATAAGAAGTACAAGTGTGAATATGAGTTGGAGTTTTATCTAAGTAAAAAGTACAAAGTTGCTCTGATGTATTGTCCTTTTCGTCCTATCTCCTTCTGTGGTTATATATAATATTTAGCAATAGCTCTTTTTTAATGAACACATCTTATTTAATTTTTTTTTTTTTTTATAAATTCTTTATTTATAGTTTTATGCAAGTTATAGAATCCTTTCCCTCTTTGGGTATAACAGTAATGGCTGCTTATTTAATTTTTTAGCGAGTATGCCCACTGCTGCCGCTATAGGGTCTATTCACAAAGCTGCCGAAGGATCTAGCCGCAGCTTCGGCCGATCCTTCGGCTTGCTTCGGCCCCAGGACCCCTTCGGTTCAGTAGAACCGAAGGGGTGCTGTACGGGCTATTCACTATAGCCGAAGCTGGCCAAGCGGCCGGCCAAACAGCAGTGTTTCTCTCCAGAGCGCCCGGGAGAGTTTTTCTTTTTCGTTTTTTTTTTAAGGCAGCAGAGACAATAGGAAACTGTCACTGCTAGCTCCGCACAATCGTTTTCTATTTACTTTTTTTTAACTCTTTTTCTGTTCTGCTCGGTCCCTCTGAGGGACTGAGCAGAACAGCTGAGCCAAATGCCGCTCAGCGGCATTCGGCTATTCACTCACTGCTGTTCGGCATCTATAAGAATAGACCGAACAGCAGTGAGTAGCCTGCCGGAGGTTCAGCTCAGCCGATCCAGATGTTGGGTCTGAGAATGCCTGAGCATGTTCGGCCGACCCGAAGCCATGTGAAGCAAGCCGATGTACGGCTGAAATCAGCTGTACCAGCCTGAAGTGAATAGCCGAACAGTGTTCGGCTCACTTCACTTCAGGTCGGTCATTCACTTCACTTCAGGTCGTGCCTGGGCCCATAACCTGTTGGTTATGTGTTTAGATGAAGCACTGAGATTTGGAGGAATGTTGTATTAAGTTTTACTTGCTTAGAAGAATGTTACATCAGAATACAGCATTATATAGCATTCAGAGAGATCTTCCTGTATATATCATAGATAAGCATGAACATACAGACTAGCATTGCACTACAGCGCCATCTATAGCTCAAAAGACATAATATATGCTGTTGTATTTCCAAAAATTATAAAGTAAAGAATTCAGTGGGGCCACATTATAATTACCACAGGAGGTAAGCCAACTGTCAGGACCAGCTGTGGATGCACACCGTCAGAGCAAATAGTGACGAGCTGTTTCACCTATAGCAGCTGCCGTTCCCATAAGGCAAGCATGCCTACTGGTACTTGGATGCCCCCAGGACCTAAACTATATGCTCTGATCAGGTGATGCCACAGGTGCTGAACTGAGGTACGGACAGAAGGAGAAAGACACTACCAGAGAGTAACCAGGGACGAGCTGAGGTCAAAAGCTGGCGGCTGTCAAGGGTAATCGGGGCACAGGCTAAGGTCAGGGCGGGCAGGCAGCTGGCAAAGGGTAATCTGGGCACAAGCTGAGGTCAGGACTGGCAGAAGGCAAGGCGTCATCCAGGGACAGGCCAAGTTCAGAACCAAAGACAAACAAGATTTCCAGAGACAGGATTTGCAGAGCCCAACCACAGCTTGTATAGCAAGAGCTATCGCAAGCACTGGGGAACAGGCTGATGATGCTTAAATAGGGTGCCACCAGTAACAAGGCCAATCTAAAGGTGCCCATACACCTTACAACCATCGCAAGACCTTTGTCTTGCGATGGTTGTAAGCTAAATAAAAGCTCGTACGATCTGCCCATCTTGGACAGGCAGATCGTACTTGCGATCGAAAGCCCGCTCCGCTGAGGGGCGGGCTTCCGATGAGCGCAATGCTGGACGGGCAGTGTGCGCGTGCACACTGCCCGCAGTTGCCGAACGAGCACGCCACTAACCCGACGACAATCGTACGATTCTCGGCGGGTTTTCTAGCATGCTCCTTCGACAAAAGACGTGCGACGTACAGTAGAAACGGTCGCACGCCTTCCATACACCTTGCGATTATCGTACGATAATCACAAGGTGTATGGGCACCTCTAGAGCTGGAGGTGTGTGGCTAGATTAATTTAGCCACAGCTGACTAGATAAGTGCTACAGCCAGCAAAACACAGGATAACCCACACCAATCAGAGCTGCAGCCAGCAATATAGGCTGCCTGAACTACACAGGCTGAATGCCACCAACACAAGGGCTGCAGTGAAAAAGAGAACCCAAGAAATTGCTATGTGACTTTATTCCCAGTATTTAAAAAAACAGAAATATCAGCTTTTGGTGAACTGACCCTTTATTTTTTTTAAATAATATGGTTACTGCAAAGGATAAGGAGGGTTGGTTATTTCTAATTACTTTTTTTTATTATCTTCTAGCGCTGAACACAAAATTGTAGCACCCTACCCCCCTACATGTTGACAGCAGGCCAATATTTACAATGGGAGATGTGGAAGAATGCTGTAGTGAAGGAGAGGTTGTCTTCCCTGCTGTTGCGATGGGGACCAGGAAGCAGCCTGGCCCCAGCAATGAATAAGTGTGTCTTAGGTGTGTTTGTAACTCATGCTAAAGAAGAACTCTGGGGACAAATGCTACCCCCGCACTGCACGGCATAAGTGCTCACCTTCTTCCTGCTGACTAAACCTGAAAAACCATACAGTGTCTACCAATTGAACATTTTGCTTGCAGGCATTCCAAGGGTGCTTTGGTGCCATCTATGTTAGAACCTAGTTATGACCCTATTGAGCCCTGACCTTTTAAAAGAACCTGATGGCTTCATACAGCAATAAAAACCTGGCAGAGGCTTTAAGACTAAAAAAGGTTATCCTTGAACTAAGGAGACGATTTACTAACTTCCGATTTATTCATTGGGCACTTAGTCAACATCAGCCAGGGTCCCAGGGTAAAAAAACATGCACAGCCTCGATCCAAAAAACTGATGTGTGATTATTATTTAAAGGAGAAATACATTGTAGGCTTCAAACATGAATGGATTTTTTTTAATTTAACAGTGCATAAACAAATAGACACAGGGGATACATATTATATTTTTATATATTTAATTTAAATTTATTTTATGCCTTGCTTGAAGTTTGCCTTCTAAGTAAACAACCACAAAGAGAAATACCACCATGTGAAAATGCTAGTGGCTTGGCTGTCAACCTTCTTAATTCATCCTTTTGAATACATGCAGATTTTAAAGAAAACCAGTACCAGCAAATATCCACCAGAGGTCCTCGAAGTATAGAAATGAAATGTCTGTGTAACAAAAACCTGCACCATGAATACATCCCCGGAAGGAAAAAGGGGGAAAAGTAACAAAATCATGTATGTGTTCTGAGTATTGGACAGGAGCTGAAACATATTAAGAGACTAGGAATTGTATGTTTAACCACTTCCCATCCATGATAAATCAAACATTTTTGGCTAGAAAACTGCTTAATACCTCCAAACAATTATATATTTTCTGAAAGTAGTGGCCCTGTAGAATAAAAAAAATGCAAGTTGCAATGTGTTATGTAACATGATATTTGCACAAATGTTTATCAAACTAATATTTTTTAGGATAAAATACACTAAAATTAATTTTAGTGCACACAAACACAATATAATATCCATGTTTTGGTAAAATATTAAAAAAAAAGGGTTGTGTCGGGTAAATAGATAGCAAACATGTCAAACCTTAAAATTGTGTACGTCCATGAAATGGCAAAAAACCCCACAGTACCCAGACTTGCCCATAGGCAACACTTTTAAAGCCTTTACCGCTTATCAATTTAGCATTAACAGTGAGTGATGGCCCTAGAATTATTGCTCTCACTTGTGGTGATACATGTATGGTATAACATGTATGGCGCAATTTACATTTTTGCACATAGGTGCAGCTAACACTTGTTTGAATCTGTATGTGCATGTACTTGCGGGCAGGGGGGACTTTAAAACATATTTTTGTGTTTTTTAATATGTGGATTTTACATTAACATTATTGGTATCACAAGGGGGGCTGACAAGTCCCCTATGTGATAGCATAGAAATAGTGACAGGTCCACTTTATAGAGACATCAGGGGTCTATTAGACCCCTAATGTCACCTCTGGACCCCAAAGAAGCTTCCTCAGCTTCTCCACTGTAGCAGCCATGATCTTGGTATAACCACTTCAGGACCACGCCATTTATATATGTATTGTGGTTCTGAAGTTGTTAAAAGTTATCCATTTTCTGAAATTTCAACCAAAATCATAGCACTTAAAAGGTGTAAATAGATCTTTTGGAACCCAGATCATTTGCTATTACAGTTTAACGACTTTAGCCAGATTAAAGATAAACTATCATTATTTCAGTTATTGTTTTTACTTTTTCTTTTAAAGTGTGTGTGTGTGTGTGTGTTCTGATATCATGTTGCTTAGCAGAGCAGTAAGTCTGACTGTACCCTCCAAATCATCATCTGCTGTCTGCAATTGATTATATAATGTCTGCTATAACCAAACATTTTGTTAATTTGATTCCACAGCACAAGAAAATCAACCGTATTCTCTCAATCATAAACTTGAGGCATTGGGATTTGTAACAAGTGTTTCCCTTGCCTGTCCTTACCCTCTCTCCCCATCCCCCCGGATCACGATACAGACATGATTAATGTAAAAGTTCCATCACACTCCTGACCAGTAAGTCCCTTTTGGAAATGGATGGTGCCACTCAATATCAGAAAAGAAGGGGTCACTGGCACTCCAGTATGCTGATCAATACGCCATGCTCATTATCACATAACATAATGTTTCAGGGCCACACAGGGACCCCTTCATACGGCAAAACAGTAATTATCAATCAGAGAAATAGTCTACAGGAGTCAGAGCATTGTATCCACAATCCACTTATAAGAAGATATACAGTATACAAACTAAAAAAGTTAGAGCGTATATAAATAAAAAGAATAGAAAATCCAGGGTTGCTAGAATTGACATTATGTGCAGTTCAAAGGGCAAGTCTTTGATGTGCACATAAACCATAACCAAAATAAACTATAACACAACTTAATTCATATTTGTACTTTAACAAATCCAGAATCACCACTAGAGGGAACTGTTGCAATGTTATCCACACAAAATATGCAGCTCTGATGGCCCATTCACATTTTGCCATTTTTGTGCCATCTCCTAATAAATGCGCTTTAACCTGCGTTGTGTCATCTATCAATGTGCGTTGCAATAAGGGAGCCCATTCATTTACAACTGGCTACCAATGCACAAGAGTGGACAAAAAACAGCAGCAAATCACATTGCAAGATAGTGCATAACCGTGGGTTGTGGACTGCAACACATGCTTTGTCTTAGTGCACTTATGCTCCTTGATCCCTAGTCATTCCCTGCAAATGGCAATCCTCTCTAGAATGCTGTGCGAATGGCAATCCACCAGCATATATCCCGGCAGATGATTTATAAATCCTGCACTAAGCTTTCTCCTTACAGTAAAATCCACTAAGTGTAGAGAGATGGCTACTTTTGGTGGGACCTAAACAAGTAAAATGAAGTCATAAGAGATTACACACATCCCCCATTGAACAATTCTATGCCAAGGCCTCCTTATGCCGCTGGGGCTCTGGCATTGATTGCTGAATGATGGGGTAGAGCTTATGCCAAATGTTTTGTGTGCACAAAACAGATGTACAAAAGTATGTGCACGGTGCACATATTACATGCAATCTCTGCAGCTAATTCATAAATTTTAGGTGTTCAGGTGGGTTTTTAGGTGACAAATTGAGCCAAATCAGTTTCTCTCTCTAAAAGCAGGTCATATTTAGCTGTTGACAGGTGAGGAGACAGGAGGCTTAGGCATGTCTATGTGTTCCAATATAAGTTTAGTATTATATCAATTTGGCATTAAAAGTGTGTCTGCATTATCCAAATATAAGTGTAACTGACTTAAATATTTTTGAGAAGTTGTTGTATTTAAAATAGCCCAAGCTGAACAAGGTGAGATATGCAGCACACACCTAAGTCATATAAAAATTGGATTTTTGAGTTACCAGTAAAAACTGTTACTTAGAGTACAGTACAGGACACAGGCAGATTCAGAGATGACTGGGTAATATGCAGGTATCATCAGATGATTGGACACTGGCTAGAGCAGTGAGGACTCTCATATAACCCCTCCCACTCCCAGAAATCCTTGTTTTTTAGCAAGCAATGGAGAATAGGTCCCGTGTCCTGTACTGTACTTCAAGAAATAGATTGTACTGGTCAAAAATCCAATTTTCATGATCATTTAGTACAGGACACAAGCAGATTCATAGACAACTGGGACGTCCGAAATCAATAGAACAGAGGGATGGGCAACACAGCAAAACAACTGCCATCAGGCCCACATAACTGAACATCCACCTGGGAGAACTTAGTAAATATATGACACATCTAGAAGAGAAAATGGCAGAGCCTTACCTTTATTAGAATAGGCATGAACAATGACCTGTCTGATCCACCTAAAGATGGTGGAAGGGGATGGAGAGAGCCCCCTGTGGGACCTTCTGGAAGGACAAAGAGACAATTGGATTGAACGAAGCTATAGCTGAGAGGTAGACTCGGACACCTCAAACCACATCCAAACAGCGGAGGGAGCAGAACAGAGTGTTTCAGAGCAGAATAAAAAGAGGGACGGACGTTGTCCTGATTGAGGTGAAACGAGGACACCATTTTAGGCAGAAAGCAGTCACTAGGCATGAAAACAACCTTATCCTTGCAAAGAACAAGGAATGTTTATTTTCGCAACAGTGTTGCCAGCTCCGAAACCCTTTTAGTAGATGTAATAGCGACAAGGAAAACCATCTTGCATGTAAAATGCATCAGAAAGATATCTCTGATAGGTTCAAAAGGTGCTCGCTGGAGTGATGAGAGCATTAGATTAAGATCCCATGGTGTTATTGGAGGGCATCTAGGAGAAGCCACATGAGTGACCCTGTATAAAGGCCTTTACCATGGAATGAGAGGCCAAAGGTTGCTGAAAAAAGATGACCAAGGACAAAATTTCTCCCTTGATTGTTCTTAGAGCCAAATGCTAACCTAACTCTTATTGAAGAAAGCCAAAAATCTGTCCTATGGTGTATTTCCCAGGATAACATTTTTGCTGTTCACACCAAGCTAAGGAAGCCTTCAGGTGCAATGGTACACATGTGAGAGGTGGACTTTCTGATCTGTAAGAGTGTAGGAATATCAGACAAAAATCTATCTCTCAGGACCTGGGCTTCAAGGGTCAAGCTGTCATTTTCACCGACCAAGAAGCAGTATTGAATAATGGGCCTTGAGACAGAAGATCCCAGTAGACTGCCAGCACATATCTTCTGGGCCAGTTGGGAGCCATGGGGCTCACTGGAATGCCCTCTAACCCAACAGATATATAAATGAAACCTCACTATCAAGGCAAACTCAAAACCAAGCTTCAGTGCAGGAGGGGATAATGGCTGGTTGTGACTAGGTCAACACAGGCAGTTATACAACAGTATGCAAGTTAAATAGTATCAGCAAGAGTACTCAGAAACCAGCTGCAAGGCAGGGGTAAATGCCTGTTTTGACTAGGACACACTATAAACAGTAAGTAAATTAAACAGCAAGGGTTACTTATATATCAACCCCAGAGCAGGGATTAAAGGATGATCCTCTATGATACAAACAGTATGTAAGACACTCTTAAATGAACCCCCGCAGAGCAGAAGGGATCAATGGTCACAATACAAACAGCATGCAAGAGAGACAGTACCAACAAAGGCCACTCATGGACCTACTGTTGAGCAGGAGGAGGTAACAGTAAACTCTGACTAAGCCACCATAGGCTGTTGTGCAAACAGAATTAGACAGTACTACAAAGGAATACTCGGAGACCAATGGCAGAGCAGGAGGGGTTAAAACCGATGTGTGTATGTTCAAACAGATACCAGTGAAAAAGTATCAATAAGGATCACTCTCAGACCACTGCAGTAAGGTTAATGGCCATGTGAGACTAGGTCTCTATAGGCCACAGTACAAACAGTACACATGTTGTGCTGCCCTGACTGAGTCTGTGACACGTGTTAAAATGTTGCAGCTCCGTCAGTTACTGCCCACAGGGGAAAAAACAAGGCATGGTGGGGGAAAAGGGAGAAGCCCCTGGGTACTCACCGATGGTGGTCCGGACATGTAACTAGGTCAACAACTGTGGCCCATGCGGGGCATCCTGGGCAGTCTTCATCTGCCGGGTGGGCATACCGCTAAGGGGACCTCTTCCTAGACAGGGCTCCACTGGCAGATGGACCACTGCTCTAGACCTGTATAGCACCCTAAAGCTTACTCAGCGTATGTGCCAGGGTGGGCACCCCAAGCAGGATGCAGTGACAAAAGCCACTTTATAGGCCTGCCCCATATCAGGGTCTAGGTACAGTCCCCAAGACTCAGCTAAGGAGTGCAGATCCAGATGCTGCTAACGTGTGCTCCAGTGGCTCTGTAGCAGCTGTGTCTTAGTAATAGGGAAAAATTAGTATGACAAAAAAAAGTAGAGAAAAGAATGTCCAGTACTTAAAGGAGAACTATGGGGTCAGGGCTTTTCCCCATAGTTCTCCTTAGGGTAACGTGAGGACACAAACTAGCATCCTCCCGTTACCCTAAGCTCAGTATACTGCGAGCCACAGCTCACGGTATACTGAGACGCCGCAGCGGATCTCGACATGATGTCGAGATCCGCCCAGCTGCGTGAGTGACAGCTACCTCCTTTAAAGGACACTAGCAAAAAACTGAGGCATGCTGGAAGTGGGAGGGGTTCTACTGGGCTGTCCTTACAGCTTTGTTTTGCCAGTGTCCAATCTCCTAAATGTGGCAGTATAACCAAGTGGTCTTAGAATATCATCCTGTCTCCTGCAATGTATGATTAGGAAATGCAGTTAGTGTTTTATTAATGTGGTCACATTTCTTAATTTTTTGCAAAAGGTGGAATGTACTTTTATGACACAGGAACAGTTTATGACATCCGTGGGCATAGTTCGAACCGAGTTTGCCCGAATCCATGCAAAACTATCTATGACTGGGACGTTCCCTGCCTCTTTGTGTAGCCGCAGGGCGGAAATGCTCCGAGCGCAACTGATCTAGCCAGAAAGGGGCTATATCACTGATAATTTTGCACAGGCTTGGGCAAACTTGGCCTGCACCAAGTCCATGCACAACACTATAACAGAATACTTGTAGCCCACATTGGACGCAACAAGCATACAGTTGTGATCAGTATAATAAAACAGGAATTGGCAAGGCGCACATTGATTGCTGACCACAAACGTTACTAGTTCATGTTTCCTTCCAATTTTCTTGCACCGGGATCGAAAGACAATTTCATTTTTGTGTCATTCAACTTCCATTTAGTAGTGTGGTTTAGTTGTGGTGTGCCAGCGTCACATAGTGGTAACATAAACTGCATATACCCCGTATACGTCTCTACTACAGTCCATCCAGGAGTAATGTGACAGAGCCCGCTGTTGTGTACAGCCACCCACGTGACAGCGCCCAGCAGGCAGCCATCGCTCGCACTCCGTCCCCCTCTGATGACCTACTCAGTGTAGTGGGGAATCTGACAGGCAGGCTGGGGCTGTGCGTCACTAGGAAGCGCCGGCAGCTGTTCAGTCCGATAGGAGGTGCCGGTTCCTAGCCGAGCTCGTTGTGTGTGTGTGGCAGAGCTCTTTGTCTTCTCCTCAGCCCGATTGATACCATGCAGCCGCCGCCGACCTTCCGCTATCCTGAGGCCTTCCGCGATGACAGTGCGGTGAGTGCAGACTGAGGCTGCCTGTCCGTCCATCACAGTGACAGCAAAACGCTGTGTCATGTGTCCTACAAATGGGATGATGTCATATAGGTGTCTATGCATTGAATGCACCTGTACCTTCCCAACAGGGGCGCCTCTGCAGACCAAATTAGGGTAACACATGTAATAGCCGGTTCAACATACTTCCTTTATGCATCTAACTTCTATAGCACGTACATTTATATTTGTTTTCATTGTTTATGTGCAGGTCAAGCTGTCCATTAAAAGTGACAGGGAGAAACTATTAGACCCCATTCACATCTTGATATGTTGTAGCACCTAAGCACAACAAGAGGAATTCCATTATTCTCAATGGGCCTGTTCACCTGTGAGCATTGTATCGCTTGCCACCTGTTCAATGAAGCCCTATATACTTTAATGTTTATGTGCGTTATTCAGGCTTTCCTATTTAAAAGTGTATGGAGCCAAAAACGCATGATTCTTCCCTTGTACTAGTAGTCATGCATAAAAACACTCGAAGATGCACAAAAAAGCCTCTAAGGGTGCATTCACACCAAAATCAGAAGGTACTCACAAGTCAGTGGAGGGTCCGTTGACTTGTGATTGTGCCTTCCGAGTTCCTTACGATCCGTTGTGTTCCGTCACTTTTTTGTCAAGCGTTGTGTGAAACAATGTGCTGCATGGACATATTTCACTGCGTTCACTGGCATGCGTTGTGTTGCATTATCACACATTTCTCTTGCATTGCGCTGGAAAATAGTAAAGCATGCTCCACCTTTTTTTTTCTTCAGCGCAACGTACGGCAGCGCTGCACTGTGAACTGTCCCCATTCACACCCATTCATTTTTCCTTGCTCTTGCTTTTAATATCCATTTAAAAAAATGGATGGTAATGCAATGGTTACGGTGTGAATGGGACCTGAATCATCTTTGTCTCTGAAAGTTCTCATTCATCCAGGTCATGGTATATCTGTAAAAAATAAGTCAAGGCAACTGGACTTGCTGTATTTTTCTTGAAGACGTTTCACTGGTCATCAAACCAGCTTTCTCAGATTTTTAGTCATTCTGAATTGAGAAAGCTGGTTGGATGACCAGTGAAACATCTTCAAGAAAAATACAGCAAGTCCAGTTGCCTTGGCTTATTTTTTACAGATATACTGAATCATCTATGTTCACATTTAGGTGTAAAATGAGTCTAACACTGTCAGAGGACTGACATCTCTCACTTTTTATCAACTTTTTACATAGAATAGGGAAGAAAACACATTTTCTTACATTGTTTTGTTTTTGCCATTTGTGTCCCATTGGAGTGATTTCCCTTCATTTCCTGTCCTGTAGACACAACAGAAAGTGATAGGAAATCTCTCCAAAAAGTAAATCCTCAAATGGTGTCCCCTCAGGGCATTGGATGGTGTGGTCTGCATGTAAATGTGGAGAAACATATCCATAAAGGTGTGTGAAATTAGAAAAGGAATTAATTTACCGAATTTTATCATGACAGGAATTACCCACATAGAAGTATCAGCTAATGGACTCTTTAGAATTCTGTCGTGCATCTGCAAAATAATTGTCAGTGCTTATAAAATCTCCTTTTAACCGCGCTACAAACCTTCCCCATGTGTAATTATAAACAGCAGCGCTAACAGAGCAAAAACTCCATGAACACAATGAGGGAACTTTATCAAAACTGGAGCAGCTGCCCAGGGCAACCAATTAGCTTCTCTCTTCAGTGTGTTCAGTTAAGATTTAAAAATGAAAGAGAGAAGCTGATTGGTTGCCATGCACAGCTGGTCTAGTTTTGATATATTCCCCTCAGTGTATTGTTACACAGTTTTAATAGGAAATGTCAGTGCTTGGCCCAAATCCATGTAACTGTACATGAATTTGGGGCAAGCACCACCATATGTGGTGCGGAGGCACACTAAGGCTGGAGTGTCCATACTGCACACTCCATCCTCCATTCAGCTCAGTAACACTTCCCAGGCTAAGCATTATCCTCCCCAAAGATGGCTATTGGCTATGGCATTTGCCTGCTGTCAATCAGCAGCAGCACAGACCTGATGGGGAACTAGTCCCTCGGCATCCCCATCAGGCTCTGCCTACGTAGCCACGCCATTTGGTTGCTAAGAGGCTAAGGTTGGCTGTGCTGCCAAAGGCATCTTTTGCAACCAGTGACCCATCCCTGTCCCCTTCAGCTGCTGGCCAGGAGATTCCATATCTAGCATCTGAATGTAACCAAAGGGGCAGGGGGATGCTTACTGACATTATAATTATGTCTTGTATAAGCTGTAACTTGGGGGAGTGACTAGTCCATTTTTTTGTATAAAACTATCTGTTTAGTATCTGTCATTATGTATTAAAGGTTGATGAATACCATGGTGTAAAGGTTCCTGATCCATACAGGTGGCTTGAAGATCCAGACAGCGAGCAGACAAAGGTGATTATCTGTTTAAAGGAATACTAAAATAGTTATTTTTATTATAAGCTTATAAACCAATATTGTATATATTTTTATGATTTGTATCAATTATTCTTTTAAATGTAAACATTGAATACAGGCACTTTGATGTTTCCGTGTGCACAGAGACCTTGTCTAATAATAGAGCCCGGTAGTAGCTCTGCACTTCGTGACTGTTCCTGCAATCTGACGTTTAAGGGCAAGTTCCCACCATTTTCTTTACCACATCTGGTCCGGAAAATGGTGTGAACCGGCCCGCGGTTCCAGTGCATTCCAGACCAGGCAAAATGAGAGATGCAGTATTTGTCTGGTCTGGAACAGACTGCGCAGGTGTGAACAGAGGCCAGAAATAGCATATGGATACATTAGGATGCATTTTGGGTCCGGAAGCAGTCTGGGCTGGAGATGATTTGGATGTGCTGTGAATGGGCCCTTAGAGGACACATTCGCTGCAGGATAGTGTGCTCCTCTTCTGATTTATTCAGCTCCGTGTGTCACCTGACATCCTGCTATTATCTTTAGTTATAGCTCTGCAGCAAACCATCTATCTAAAACTCTGACGTATCCAACTCACACACATCATTTGCCGGATGCCAATGAGTACATATGCAGTAAATATAAATGCGATATTTCATATTTATTTGCATAAAGAAAACCATTCTAAAAAGTTAAAACATTTATTTTTTGCTCATTCATGTGATGCATAAAAAAGCATATGGAAACCTTCACATTCCCTTTAACCCCTTCATGACTGAGGCCTTTTTTTCATTTTTTTGTACCCATGTTAGCCGCTACATAGGCTAGCAGATTTAGGCACGCAATTCAACTTGAGTGGCAAGGTCTTGTCTATGCATGTGTGTGGACATACCTGAAATGACACCCTTTCAGCATCTTAACCCAATTTAGAAGGTAATAGTTGTTGTCAGAGATCACTTGTAGTAACAATATTTACAGTGGGACTGTCTTCACTCCCTACATGGGCAAAAATGATCTGTTTCCTTATGAGCATGTTTTAGCATTTTCAAATGTAACATCCTAAAATGAATATGGCGTGCACATGTCACTACTTATAAAATGATGCGGCCACTCCCATGTCAGAGTGTATGTAAATACTTACGGGCTTATTTATAAAACTGCTGTTTGCGTGACACTAGCCCCCTAAATGGCATTGAGGAGCTTTAGGAAATTTATATACTCCTTAGTGCCTTCTAAGGGCACTAGTGCTGTGCAAGTTACATCTGCCCAGGTGTATAATAAACGCCTTAGAATTGTCAAATACATTGTATGTACAACATACAATGGATGTTAAATACATCCATTAAATACATGGATTCTGGCAACCAATACAACATGTGGTTGGCAGAATCCATGTGCATTCTGCCTTTCATGACCTGAAGATACTAAAAAAGAGCAATATTGTAGAGGCCACATTGCAATAGAAACACAAGTTTAAAAAGTAAAGTTGGTTTCTGCAGTATCTCAATCTTCTCTACAAATGTCATTGTGCATCATTATAGGACAGAACTTAAGCCAAAGTATGTCCCATTGTACTACTGTCCGGAAGCAAGCCCAAAAGCAGGGTGGGTGCGACAGTGACAGCAGATGCCTCCGCAGACCATATGAAAATTATAATAGAAGGTCACTCGCACTCCAAAGCGATGCCAAGTCAATCTCTGTATTGACATTGACAGTGTAACATCTCAGAGCGACGTTTTGGAACCTAGTGGTCCCTTCTTCAGGCAAACATGAAATGTTTTCTGTTTGCCTGAAGAAGGGGCCACTTGGTTCCGAAACGTCGCTCTGAGATGTTACACTATCGTAGTCAATACAGAGATTGACTTGGCATCGCTTTGGAGTGCGAGTGACCTTCTATTCGAAATTTCATATAGGACAGAGTCACTAGAAGGTTGGTTTCATAGAGAAATAACACTCCATGCCTCCTGTCTGCCCCACTCCAAATTCATAGAAATTAAAGTAGCTCTTTATACATGCCTGTATTGCGAAATATGCTGCCTGGTCATTTGGTCTCAGAGAAGGGGTTCAGGAGACTTGTGTTTAGGTAGAGCTGCTGATTGGCTGGCTCTAATTGCATGCCAAGCCCTACACCCCTGTAAATAACATCTGGACATTTAAAACACCATCATGCCACCCCGCAGTAGCATTTTCCTTAATGTAGGTAATTTTTTTGGAACTTCTTTTTTTTTTTTAATGAATTCTTTATTAACAAAGGTTATCACAAATTACAGAAAAGATGGCAACAAGCCAGAATAGTAAGTAAATGAGTGATAATAATACATTTTGGAACTTCTTTTAACTTCTATTAATTTTAGGGAAATAGAAGGGCAGGAGCATGTTATTTTGCTTCAGGTATTAGCTGTTGATTGAACAATTTTTCATTTACCACTTTCTGGGAATTTATTTTCTACATATATTCCACAGCAGCCTGTAACTGTGAGATTGCTTTTTCTACCTATTGGGACAGGAGGTAGTAAAAAAAAATATCTTTAGTGTTTTCTGGCTTTGCTCACCATATAATAGAACGCTTATTTTGATGTGTGTAGTACAGGAGAAAACGGATCTAGTAATAGTGAAGTAAATTACCTTATATTTTGGAGCGGTCACACACATTTAATTATTTCACCTTTTCTGTTTTTTTTAGGCATTTGTTGAAGCTCAGAATAACTTGACAATGCCATTTCTTGAGCAATGTCCGGTTCGACGGCTATTCAAGGATCGAATGACAGAACTCTATGACTATCCAAAGTATAGCTGCCATTTCAAGAAAGGAAAAAGGTACTATAAGTATTCATGCAGATGTTGCCATACATGTATCTTCAGTATTATCCAGTCTTGCTTATTCAGAAATAATACACTTCATATGCTGGAGTGCAACAATGTTAGCTAAGACTGTGGGAGGATAACAGGTATTATAGGATATTTATATCAAAGTTTGCCTCTCCAGAAAGCCGATAGAACCCCCTTATACCCGGAAGCCTGACTTCCGGGTATAAGGATAACAGTGCAGGGCTTGATCAACTTGTTGCTAGGCTTAAGCATTGCCATTTTTACAGCAGAAGGGAGAATCCATTTTCATGACATCAAATAATAGATTTTTATAGGTATTTACTATTTAGGGAGTGTATAGGAAGGCAAGCCCTAAATTACCAAAGAGGTTTAAACTTACCTGTGTCTCCATTGCGCGCTCCCATCCGAAGATCTGAAGATTCTCGGGCGGCCGCAAAGGATCATGGGGCGGGCGCCTGCCCAGTACAGATTTTCAGCCGCGAGATGAGGAGAGACACAAGGTAAGTCAATGCAAGCAGCCTAGCAGCGTGCACCCGCACAGACTCCGTGGGACACAGAAGACCCAGCAGTCAGCGCTGGATCGGAGACCAGCAACAGCGCTGGTGGGACTGCTGAAAACTGCAGGAAAAAAGATGATCAGATCAAGAGGTATCATTTAAGGTAAGTGCATACACCAGCATGGGGGGGGGGGATAATTTAGTGCACAACAGCCCATGTTTTCTTTGACTTTTTTTTTTTTAAGATTTTGGGCTTAAGTTACAAAGATTGCTTTGTGAGCTGAAAAAAAAGAACTGACAGTTTCTTCATTTTTGGAAGAGTCGCATGGTTATTCACAAAAGGGTGCAGAGTTTGGAGAAGGCAGGGGAAGTGAACAATCCAGGCCAAAATAGCTGACTTGGAACAATTCTCCAATTTAGCTTACCAATTCTCCAATTTAACTTTCCAGTTCAGCTATGTGGTCCTAGATTGTTCACTTCACCTGCCTTCTCCAAACTCTTCACCCTTTCTATATTCTCATACAACTAGTTTTTCCTCAATAGACATAATCTTAAATTAAGGGATCAGTTGCACCACAGTGTGGCAACCTGGCAGCCTGTCTTCACCATGTCTCAAGTCTCCCGAGAAGTGGATTTAACCCTTTCGCTGCCAAGCCCTCCGGAACATTTTTCAAATCAGCTGGCCAAGCCATTTTTACTTTTGTAGGTCTGTATGCCATACGTCCTTGGCAGCGAAAGGGTTAAAAAGTTGCTTTGGCTTTTTCTATTGAATGCGGCCAAATTGTGTATTCCGGCCCCCTGGAAGCAGACGGTTCCCCCTTCGATTGACTTGTGGTTTGCTAAGATCAAAGAAATCGAGTATATGGAAAATCTCTCAGTGACCCTGTATAACCGCAAGGAAAAGTTTAGACGTACATGGTTCTATTGGCACCAATATGTTTTTTCTCAGGAGTATGAGGAGGCTTTGTAGGCCAAATTTGATCTAGGGACTAATAGTCAATAGATGGGAATGTTGCTAGCCTTCCTCCCTCGACTCCCCCCAACAGTGCTTGTGTCTCTTTCTCTGTCCAGATGAAGAAATAATGTCACCAGCACACCATAAGAGTAATTAAGCAAAAGTCCATTTAATGACATATTGCCATTCAGTGCAAGCGCTTTCTGGGCCTCAAGGGGTCCCCTTCATCAGGCTCAGAATGACTTTCTCTGTCCATTCCCCTCTATTCTGGTTTTCTGCTTTATTCTGCTTCATATCAGTGTGGATTTCCTCTTTGTTGTGTTTCTTGTCCTCTATGTTAGTGTTTGTTTACCTTTTGTTGGCTACACCAAATTAAAAATGGAGGCTTGTAGGATGGGTAATCTAGCCCATAGGTTCATTGTCACTGTTGTTGGAGAGGATTTGACTATAGGTGGTTCATTTGTATGCTTGAGATACTTCTTTATTTACATCCTCCGATCTGAGTTGCCTATAGGGTATGCTTCTGTTTACCTACTGTTTTGACTACTATGTAACCTGTCATTGCAAGTTTCTCACTAAATAAAGAATTCTAAAAGAAAAAAAAGTGGAGAGCGGGGCCCGGCAGTAAAAGGGTTAAAGTGCACCTCATGTACCATGCCGCCAGCATTCCATAAGGATACTCTGTTTTCTAAAAAGGCCACCCATACAAGGCCATACAGCTCATGTCATCATGTTTCCACGGGTATATGCCACTGCAGGCGAACACTAGGCAAAGAATATTCACACAGTACAACACTCTTCTGAAGAGAAATCCTGAGCTCTGCAGCGTCTGCCCACAGTGAGAGCATTTACCACCATTGATACTGTCCCAAGGTATGGGAAACACTGGTTCTACAGTAGCGTTCTGAGGTTTCAATGTTTATACTACTTGCGTTGCTAATATTGTGCATTCTTGCTCTTAATCTTGCTATTAATCCAATATCAGGATAACTCTTTGTTTCATGTTACTCTATGCACACTAACACTCTAAATATGTTTTTCTTTGCAAACCATTAGGTATTTCTATTTCTACAATTCTGGGCTTCAGAATCAAAAAGTAATGTATGTTCAGGATTCTCTAGATGATGAACCAAAGGTGTTCCTGGATCCTAATACATTTTCTGAAGATGGCACGGTTGCTCTGCGGGGTAAGCTGTCTTTTCTGATTAATGTTAATGGAAAGTGTAAGCACGTTTTGCTGAGTTTCTTCATGTTAGGTGTTAAACTTTACCCATCATTAAATTGCTGTTAACAAATGTATCCCTATATTGCTATTGTTGAGTTGTTTAAGCCCTGGTTCACACCTAGGTGTTTTTGAGCAGTTCGAAAAGCGCTTTTAACTGCCCAACAGAAGAAATCCCATGATTTTCAATGGCCCTGGTTCACACCTGAGCAGAAAAACGCCTGATAAGTTTCAGGAGCTTCTTTGGGCAGTTAAAAGCACTTTTCCTCACCATAGATTTCATTGGAACTGTCCAAAAACGAGCAACAGAAGCATGTTGCGCACTTTCGTGAGCGTTTTTGTGCGTTTATACGGGCGTTCTTCCATTGCCCACAATGGTTTATGAGCTGCCTATCAAAACGCACGTCTTCACGTGCACGCGTTAAAACGCACATACAAATGTGCACAACGCACCAATAACCTCAGGCTGTTAACGTGCATACAAACGCGCAAAAACAGTGCCGCATAGGTGTGAACCAGGGCTAAAACATCCAGGTTCTGGATAACTGAAGCCACACATCTGGATGGTGAAGAGATTTATCTTTTTGATTAAGTCTTTTTAATAGGTGAATGTTTCATAGTACAGATTTACAAATGACATTGCAGCCCTTTGTCCTATTCATCTAAGGGGGGCATGTTTCTTTTTTCCCAGGCTATTCTTTCACAGAAGATGGAGAGTATTTTGCCTACGGGTTAAGTAATAGTGGCTCAGACTGGGTAACTATCAAGTTCTTGAAAGTTTGCAACCGAGAGGAACTGCCAGATGTTCTGGAGAGAGTAAAATTTAGCTGCATGTCTTGGACTCATGATCGTGTTGGAATGTTTTATAACCGTTATCCTGAGCAAGAGGGTAAAAGTGATGGTGAGTACCTTATACAGTTGGAATTTATCTCCTTCGGGACTGTGGCTGTTTTATGTCTTAGTTAGGGTTTGGCCTTTTCTTTCAGCAAAACCCGAACACTCTAGCGACTTTTTGGGAGAATAAGTCATGGCTTATTCATATTTAAATAGTGCCACCCAGTCATATGTAAATATCACAGTCAAGAAAACTCGTCTTATACGCCGGCAAATACTGTACACACACAAAAAGATAGGCAGACACTTTTAACTTGTGACAGTGAAAGAAGAAGCAGGCCACTGAGCAGCATGCTTCTTGTCAAAACATGAACACATTGGCTCGTTTTTCTGTTTCTTCCTTGCTCACTCCAGCCTGCTGCACAGGGACTACGAGAGGCTGATATCAAGTCACATTCAGGTACTTACTCTAGTTTAAATAATAAAAATTATTAAATCCTTTAATGATGCATATAGTTGTGGGTAGTGTAGGACAGAATTTTAACCCATATCTGCTATTTACTGCTATTCAGGGATCTGTTGAAGACCCTGCCCCTCGCTTTCTGTCCTGACAATGGTTTCACCAGACAGGAAGTGGGGGGAAAAAACTGCAACAGGGACAAAGACGTCATATAGCAGGACTGGAAGTGAGGGGAGATCTCTTTCATGGAGCCCCCTTGTCCACACCTAAAATAGAAAAAAACGGTTTCCATCTCCATCAGAAATTCTACCTCCCCCAAGCCAAAAATGTTTAATTTTTTTCAATTGCCCAGTTACGGTACTTTGCACCTGTATGTTTGACTGCAAGTGGATCTCCCAGCTATACATTTTTTTTCCATGTGGAAAAGTGTTAAACTTTTTTCATCAAACAATTCTCTCCTGATGATGATGATGATAAAAAAAAAACTCTATCCAAAAGGGACACAAATCGCAATAAAGTGGGGAAGTTTTAGAACTTTTGGCATTGGTCACCAAAATTGAATGGGAAAATAATTTGCTGGAGTTTTCACGCAGCAATGTCAGATTAAACCTAAAGCAATTGGATTTAGGGTTTGTTCACACCAACAACCCCATTCAACCACATGACTGGTGGTGTACCTGTGCATGGAAAGTGCTGATGTGTTCAATCAAGCCGTAAAAACAAACTTTTTCTTTCTTTCTTAAGAACTTTATTAAAATGTTACAAGTGACATTTCATTAAGTTCTGTGGGCTCACCACAGTACGATGGCGTTGTCTCACTGCGGTGTGCTTAAAAAAAAAAAAAGTACTGCATGCACCAACAGAATGCAGTGGTGTGAACTGTCACTACCATTTGATTGGGGTATCTCTAAATTGATGACCTGTGGGGGCTTTTAAAGCGTCTTCTATGGACTTTTTGGGGTACTGGGGTTTTCCGCCGTTTTACGGATGCACGCAATTTGTAACCTGGGCATGTTGGGTATCGTTTTACTCGTTGTAACCTCATCTTTTATATTTCATTTAAAAAATGGGTATTTTGTTGTGTTTTGGGGCATTTAATTAAATTTTTCACTAAATATTGGGGTTTAATAAGGAGTTGCGCTAATATTGCGCAACATAAAAATTTGCAACTACCACCATTTTATTCTATAGGGTCTTGGCATTCAGAAAATATATAATGTTGGGGGGTTTTAAGTAATTTTCAGGCCTAAAATGTGGAATATAACATGGGTACAAAAAATGAAAAAAAGGCCTCAGTCATGAAGGGGTTAATGTGTAGATAGAACCACCGTGCTATATTAATCTGTGTTTTATGTTTTTTGTTTTTTTTCCAATTTCGCCATAATCATTTGGGAAAGGTACCGAAACATCCACCAACCTGCACCAGAAGCTCTATTATCATGTTCTGGGAACAGAGCAGACTAAGGATGTTTTATGCGCTGAATTTCCTGATAACCCAAAATGGATGGGAGGTGCTACGGTGAGAGAGCATTTATTTTTATGTTTGAACACAAAAGATCTGTTGAATGTAGGTGCTTCTCCATCAGTTTTGCTGTATCGTCTTCATTTCATGTCTGTAAAGAGATGAAACAAGTTAGAATATTGTTTGCACACCAAGATATTCCAATATCTGCTTTCATTTACTCACAATAAGATATGCAGGGTTCCCTCAGCTGATGAAGGGGACGCTGTGTGGTCCAAAACATTGCATATACAGTCGTGTGAAAAAGAAAGTACACCCTCTTTGAATTCTGTGGTTTTACATATCATTACAAATCATCTGATCCTTACCAGGTCTTAGAATTAAGTAAATCCAACCTCAGATAAAAACACCACATGACATATTACACCGTGACATTATTTATTCTACAAACATAAAGCCAAAATGGAGAAGCCATGTGTGAAAAACTAAGTACACCTTATGATTCAATCGCTTGTAGAACCTCCTTTAGCAGCAATACATTGAAGTAATTGTTTTCTGTATGACTTTATCAGACTCTCACATCGTTGTGGAGAAATTTTGCCCCACTCATCATTACTGTTGCTTCAGTTCATTAAAATTTATGGACATTTGTTTATGCACAGCTCTCTTAAGGTCCCGCCACAGCATTTCAATCGGGTTGAGGTCTGGACTTTGACTGGGCCATTGCAACACCTTGATTCTTTTCTTTGTCAGCCATTCTGTTGCAGATTTCCTGGTGAGCTTGGGATCTTTGTAATTTTGCATGACCCTATTTCGGCCAAGCTTTAGCTGTTGGGCAGATAAGTTCACACTGGACTTAAGAATATTTTGGTATACAGAGGAGTTCCTGGTAGACTCAATGACTGCAAGGTGCCCAGGTCCTGTGGCTGCAAAACAAGCCCAAATTATCACTCCTCCACCACCACCGTGCTTCACAGTTGTTATGAAGTGCTAATATGCTATGTTTTGTTTTTGCTCAACATGGCTCTGTGCATTATGGCCAAACATCTCTACTTTGGCCTCGCCCGTCCAAAGGACATTGTTCCAGTAGTCTTATGGTTTGTTCAGATGCAACTTCACAGGTATAAGTCATGTTGCTTTCTCCTGGCAGCCCTTCCAAACAAACCATACTTTTTCAGTCTTTCTTTAATTGTTCTGTCATGAACGTTAACATTTAACATGCGAACTGAGGCTTGTAGAGTTAATTTCTCTGAGCATTGCAAAGTCTAACCTTGGGGTGAATTTGCTGGCATGTCCTCACCTGGGAAGATTGGTAACTGTCTTGAATGTTTCCCACTTGGGAATAATCTTCCTCACTGTAAATTGTTTGGGAATGGCCTTATAACCCTTCCCAGATTGATGGGCAGCAAAAATTGCTTCCCTAAGATCATTGCTGATTTTCCTTCCTCCTTGCCATTGTGTTAACACACCAGCAAATTACTAAAACTTTGCCTTTTTATAGAGGTGGTCACACTTGCTGATGATCAATTAATCAAGGGAATTTGATTAGCAGCACCTGGCTGCTTTTTAGCCTCTTAATTCCTATGGAAGCAGAAAGCCCATTGTCACACTAGAAAAGGCCGGCACGTACAGTTCCGTGCTGCGTGCACGGCCGCATCGGGCAGCTCCCGGGAAGGACAGGTGCTGCGTGTGATTAGTACACAGCCCCCGTCCTTCTCCATGGGAGTACACGGGGGCTCACCCGCCCTGCATTTCCGCGTGGGTGTCCTAACTCGTACGCTGCGTACTCTCATAGAGAAGGACGGGGGCTGCGTACTAATAACACGCAGCACCTGTCCTTCCCGGGAGCTGTACGTACCGGCCTTTTCTATTGTGAATGAGGGCTAAGGGTGTATGTAGTTTTACACACATGGCTTATCCATTTTGGCTTTGTTTGTAAAATAAATAATGACAAGGTGTAATATGTCATTTGTTGTTGTTCATCTGAGGTTGTGAATTCCATCCGGTTCCTGTAAGGCCGAAATTCGAGCTGCAGGTGATCCTGTTGGCATCCTTCTGATCGACAAGTCAGTTTTTCAAATGACTCTTGTCGGAGGATCTGATCTGGAAATTTTCACATGAACAGTGCCTGTGTCCAGTTAGATGCAGGCACTGCCTGGGTAAGCAGCTGGCAGTGGGAGATTTGTCATCCACACTATTTAGCAAAATATATATTCGTTTATAACCAGAGTAAATAAAAGCAGATGATGAAACGATATTTTGGTGTGCATACAACATCCTTACTTTCATCTGCAGAATGGTGCCATCTATCTCCTTTTTGGCCCAAAAGTGAGATCAAAGAGGTTATGCAATTGAGTTTCAATTCTTTAGTATGTGCACTTTGGGATTCTGTCAATACACCCATTTACCCTTAGATGAGAATTACATTTAAAATACCACATTGAAGAATAGGTTTTTATCTGACTTTGCATGTTTGCTTATTGCACTGATATGTACAATGCTGAATTGAAAATGTGTGGTGCACCAGGACGTGATTTCTAACCTTCAACACAGGGAAGTAACCTCTGTTCACCATAAAAAAAATGACATTCAAAGTGCAAAGTGAGTTTACTCAAATTTTTTTTTCTAATGGGTATTTAATAAAGCATCATTTAAATATATTTTTTAATGCAATGCATGTACCCAAATCTTCGGTGATATTACCCTCTGTACTGTATAACTCCCACTGAAAAAGGGCATTTTAGTATTCTGACCCTGTCAGGCTCTAAGGCACTGTGTATATGCTGGAAAAATAGGTGATCAGAAAGACAACTTCATCAGTCTGTTGCTGCTGCTCCTCTATTGTCAAATAACAGACTGGTGGGAAAGAAAGGTGCAAGCTGTACTGTATAACTGTACTGTCTGTATAACCTGCACAAAATTATAAATCCTTTCAGTTTTAAAGCAGAATTAAACACTAATATTTTTTTTCATATATCTTCTGCTAGCAAGCAGTAGATATATGCAAAGAAATTAAAAAGTTACCAAAAAGGTAACTACTTACCTCTTTCTTTCTCCGCCGCTCAATCCTGTCTGAAGATCTGGATCTGGAGCTTCTTGAGCGGCCGAGCAGCATGACGGGGCGGGCGCATGTGCAGTAGAGATCTTCGGCGGGGAGAAGAGGAGAGACAGCGTGAGTCAATGCATGCAGCCGGGAGCGTGCACGTCGAACAGACACTGTGGGACAGAAAGAGACAGCAGCCTGCGCTGGATCAGAGACTGGCACCAGCAGGGATTGCTGAATACAAATGGAAGGAAGAAGATGATCTGATCAAGAGGGATCATTTAAGATAAGTCCTTAAAGGGTTATTAAACCCTCCGGTTTAGTTTTTTTGCATGTATCTACTTCTAGCAAGCAGTAGATATATGCAAAAACTTTTTTTTTTTTTTTTAAACATTTTCAAAGCGTTTTAAACTTACCTGTGTCTTCACCGCGTGCTCCCGTCTTAAAATCTCGGGCATGCGCAGTTCAGATTTTTGGCAAGTCTATGAACAGCGTGCAACCGCATGCAGATGCCGTGGGACAGGAAGTGCCAGCAAGGACAGAGGAGTCAGCGCTGGATCGGAGACCCGCAGCAGCGCTGGAGAGAAGGCTGAAAACGACAGGAAAGAAGAAAATCGGATCAAGAGACATCATTTAAGGTAAGTTCTAACACTAACATTGGGGGGAGGGAAAAAAAATATCCTTTAATGTCACTTTAAAGCAGCATGGGGGAGGTAAACATTTGTGACTTTAATGTCACTTTAAGGAGTAATCAGTGAAATTGACTGACTTTCTTTCCATAGATGAGGTTATTATTCACGTTGATATAAAGGCCTCATCACTAATAGGAAATCCATGTGAAAGATATGCATGTGGTTTTATGTGTTTTCCTACAGACAAGAGAGCAAGGATAGTAATGATCAAAGCGCTTATAAACAGAGCGACCAGCTTTGTTGTCTTTTATAATTTTTGGCAGGCTTTCATACCTGCTTTGGCCAGCAGAGGGCGCATGATAACACAGAAGCTGGGCCTTCTGTAATTGGGCACGGCTTACCAAATTACCAGTGCTATTTTTGTATTTCAATGTATCCGTTTAATTTCTTTGATATTGCATTACACTTCAGTGGTAGTAAATATTTGTGTGCTTGCCTTTGCATCTAAGCATTTACAGTAGAGAGACGGGATGCTAATCTTGGACATCTCAGTGATATATTCTTTGTTCAGTTCATTATTTTACACAAAGAATTACTGTTTATTAATATAAGCAGTGCCAAACATTTATTCCTGAATATGATTTGTCCCAGTTTTCTTAGGAATATACTATATGCCATTTTTTTTTTGTTGGTACAGTCCATAGACAAAGAAGATTGTGTTCATTATGTTTATTTTTTTTCTTATTAATCCTTAGGGCTTGTTTCACGCTGACACTTCTTCTATTCTGTTACAAACACTGATGTAGAAGAAAAATGAGGTGATTGTGTGCAGTTTTTGTAGATCTGAGACCTAGTTAACTTGGTGTGTCTTGATAACGTTTCCTAAGCTTGCTAAGTAGATCATCATCTCAGAATGGCTTATGGGTTAATTGTCCTGCAAATGTTTGTAGATGTAGTAAAGGTTTTTTCCTTTAAATTAAATTCTGTTATTTATGATATGTGGTCCCTGTGAGCCCTTCGACTTATTACATGCCTATGCTTTCTAAGGTCCACACATCCATGCTCTGCTTCCCTGTTGTTTTTTGGTAGATAATAGATATAGGGGTGAGACAATGAGACAATAATGCATATAATAATGCAGAGCAGGCATAATCTCATGACTACAGTTGCACACTGACTTTAGCATTTGGCCCTGGCTAGAAAGACTCTTTCTGTCCCAGCTTTTGCTCTTGATGAGGTGCTGCAGCAGCATCTTCACCTCTCTATTGATATCAAATTGGCAGATCTAAGTGTACAAGTCAAAGGAGCATTCTGAAGGCACCAGCTAAAGCCTGTGGACCTCTTTAGCAGTGTTATGGATAAAATCTGAAATTGTGGCTCCCAGTTCTTCACAACTGGGTTGCTGCTAATCTTCATTATTCTTCAAGTGATATTAAAGTCAAAAGGTTTTTCAGCTCCTTCTAATGGTGATCAATTCATTTACAATGGATGCTGCTCCTTGATGTTGAAAAGTTTATTTTCCTGCAAACGCAGCTGGTCCCTTGTTCACTGGTCCGAATATCCTGTTTTAGGGTGGCTCCTTTGCCTTGCAGGGTCATATAGAGCCACGCTTGTGTGTAAGGGTAAGCTCTGTGTAGCTCCGCAAGCATGCAGGCACAGCAATGCAAGCCACTCCACTGCTCCCCTCTCCTCCCTTCTACAGCCTAGTAAATGGACAGCTGCTGCAGACTGTTATTTGTGACATTGTACTGGACAGGAAGTTCAGGGAAGCTGAGCTGAGAGAGTTGGAGCAGCTGTTTGTAAACATAAGTGCTTCAGCAAAAATGTAAAGCAATACTTTGCTGGGCAATGTACTGTATGTTTGTTTGATCTGGAATTTTTATTGAAAACAGTTTGAGAGTTTCATACTATAATGTTTTGTTATTGCTTTGTTATTTTGCTGATGTTATCTTGCCAGATAAAATTACCATCCAAATGTACTAATAACAAAGTGTAGGTCACACTATATGGAAAATAGAGCTACATTGCTACACATGTATTTATCAGGAGAATGCAAATGTTATACTCTTTTGAGACTTTTTCTAGTTAAACCTGATATCTAATAAGGTCAATAGACAGTTAGTTGCACATTGTTTTGCTCTTGTTCTGCTTTAGAGGTTACTGGATGCTAACCTATTTTTCATTCTCTTGGTTATCTTGGCCTGCTCTGCTCACTCACCGGGACACTAATTACAAAGTAATACACAGGACAAAGACAAGGTTATTGCCCAGTAGTGGTATATGTCCTCCACAGCAGGAGAAATGTCTGTAATAAATTAATCACTGACATAACTGTCCCTCATTTTACAGCTAGAACATTCTGCAATCTCTAGAGGTCCAATAAACACTTTTAAAGTAGTATTTGTGTATAAAATAGTTGCAGCTATTTTCCTGTGGAATAATTAATTATACTGCCGCCATACAAACTACCAGGTGCAGGTAAAGAAATATTTTGGGCATGTGCCGAGGGCATCAGTTTGACATCAGTTTTTGAGACGCTTCGAAGATCGTTCAGAATTTATTAACGGGTACAACTGACTTATTTTAATCAGATTTCACATAGACTTGCATATGAATGCAAAACCCTTTTCAAACCCTTTTTCTTTTTAAGCATGTCATAGCTGTGATAATCTCAACCAGGGTAAAAACATGGTTCCCGCTACGTTGTGAGCAGAGCTGCTAATCTGTCCTTCCATGGCAAGGAAAGTAGCTAAGAGTGTGAATTGTTTAATGTTTTAAAAAATAAATAAATGTATCAGTCTAAAAGCACCCTACTATTTATTTAGTACACGTTTGAAGTTATACGTTAAAGCCTAAGTTTAATCTGCTTATATTTTGCATCCCTTTGTTTACCCCCCTCCCTTCATCAACATGCTAATTACATTTTTGAATAAAACATTTCTGTTTTCAGTACATATCCATTTTAGATCCAGTGATGCCCTCTGTCTGTGTGCTTATGTTTGCAATGCATGGCAGGGGCTGCACATTGCTTCTTGAAAACAGCAGACCCCCTTAGGTAAAGCCCACATGTAATGCTAAGCCTGACAGAACTGAAACCCAGTGAATGAAAGGGGTGGGCCGGGGACAGTAAGGTTTTGGAGGAAACAACTAGTTGATGCTGGATGTCGTCCAGCTACAAAATGATGCTGGCTTTATCTGACTGCTTTCCCATAGGGGACAGGCTATTCTTCCCAGGCTGTGGCTGCTTTAGAAAGAAAATTAACTGTAAGGCTACATCTACAGAGGGGCGTTCTTGTACCTACAGATTCCTGCGGCAAGAATCCCGGGTTTCTCCATTCAGATGTACCCATCCAATGGAAGTTAATGACAGGGAGACAGTTTCTGCATCTTTAAGTGGCAGTCTGCCTGTGACCGTACATGCATCTATCCTGCATCCAGTGGCAATCATCTATCCCAAACCACATGTAATTGTACCATGTACGATTACATGCGGACAGCCACCGATGTAGTTGCTCTCACCCTGTCATTAAAGTAGAATTAAACACTACTTTGTTTTGCATATATCTACTGCTAGCTAGCAGTAGATATATATGCGGGGGGGGGGGGAATAAATTACCAAATAGCTAATTACTTACCTCTGTCTCCGCCGTTCTCTCTAGTCTGAAGATCTGAAGATATTTGAGTGGCTATGAAGGATCATGGGGCGGGCACATGCGCAGTAGAGATCTTCGGCCGGGAGAAGAGGAAAGACACGGTGTAAGTCAATGCACCTAGCCGGCAGCGTGCATGCGGACAGACACCCTGGGACACAGAAGACACAGCAGTCAGCGCTGGATCAGAGACCGGCACCAGCGCTGGAGGGACTCCTGAAAACTAATGGAAAGACGATGATGATCAAGAGGCATCATTTAAGTTACTTCCTTAAAGCAGCATGGGGGGGAGGTTGTGACTTTAATGTCTCTTTAACTTCAATGGGTACAACAGCCGCATCTGAACACCTTGGAATCCTGCAACAGGATTTCATAGGTTCTTGCTACAGGAATCGCACATTGAGGCATAAGTCCCCATGGGGCCTAAGACACTGAACACATTCTGTTTAGATTCACCTGGAATGTATTTAGCTGATTTAAACTGAGGGTTCAGTTAGGAGTTAAATGGTAATAACCGTTTACCATTTTTGATTATATTAAATGTTGTACATTATATTATGAAATGTATACATTTTTGACCATATCTTATGTACATGGTTCTGGTCACAAGTTGGTAAGAACTTTTGCTGCTATAGCTCACATAATGTAGAGTCTTAATAGAGACTGTGATAAAATAATGTCACTTTAGTGACCCTGATATTCGCTATAGTATGGTATTCTCAAGTGTTGAGGCATTTATGGTGATGAACGAACGTCTAATTGGCCTTTTCCAAGTTTTATCCAGTGGGGAATACCTGCATCAGCTTGACCTAGTACTAACAGCACTTATTCTTTATGCCGATAAGAAGTCCGAAGGCATTGAAATAATTTCAAGAAAATAAAAAAGAATAATGCTCCTCTGCTTGCTCCACATCCACATTTCAGATGCAGCATTCTTGCTTCATGTGAAACTTTTGAAATATGCTGCCTATCTCCATCATCAGTAAGATGAAAGATTCTTCACTGTAGAGAAATTGGAGCCATGATTCATGTTCAGGCACGGGTTGTGAAATTTCAATTTAAAAAAAAAAAAGTTCTTCCTCATGCAATGCAAAAACAAATCTCTTCTAGATGCGAGTCAGACAAAGATTCTAGGTGATTACATTCAGGAGTAATCGACACATCATAGCAATTCTAAAAGAAATGCTATGTGACTTAAAACGGATATAGAACACTGGTTCCAGGCTTATATATATCTTCCAAACCCAACATGCTTGCTTTTAGGGAACGTGTAGTGGTTTATTTATTCATTATGCTTGGTACTAAAAAATAAACATTTAATATTATTATTTTTTTTAGGTAAATGTGAAATATTTAGAGATGCACCGATATTTCGGCCGCCAAAACGTATCTGCCGAAAATTGCACTTTTGGCAAAATGCCGAAAGTGCCATTTTTTTCGCTAAAATAGCGTTGCATCTGTGCCTGCTTGCCCGTTGGGTGCTGCTCTGTGTCCCAGTGGGAAGGAGAGAAACTGTCACAGGAGGCCGAGCGGTGCGGGAAGTGAGCGTCTCATCTCCCGCCACCTCCCAGCCTCCTGTGACAAATCAGGAGAGCGGCGGTGTGGGGGCGGAGACAGCTCTCAGACCTTAAGTAAATGGTGTGCTGGTGACATTTCTACAATTTAGCTCTCAAACCTGTCACAGGAGGCCAGCCGGTAGGTGCAGGGGAGGAGTCAGGTCGAGATCTCCGCAATGCCAATCCAGAATGGAGAGCGGATACAAACACTCAGTGATCGCTGAGTGTTTGTCAATAATTGAGGACAGAGTATGTTTTACTCTGTCCTCAATTATGAATGAATGGGAAGTGATCTACATCCCTTCCTGTTCATTCATGATTGTGGATATAGAAAACACACTATGTGCTCAAGTTATGAATGAGCAGGAATACTCAGTATACAGGCTTCCTGTTCATTTATAACAGGGGCCGCAGAAAAAGAGATTGAGGACTTTGTGTTCTCAATCCTCTTTTTTTCTATTTTAAAAGGGAAATATCAGGGGTCTGTTTAGACCCCTAATATTTCCCCGAAGCCCCTAAAAGTAAAGTAAAAAATATTTTAATAAAAATGAAATATAAAAAATCAAAAAGTTTGAGAAAAATAAATAATAAAATATGTTTAAAAATTTAAAAAAGTGAGGAAAAAAAAAAACAGTTTCGGTCAGCCTTTTTTTTTTTTTTCATTTCTGTTTTGTTTCGATTTTGAAATTTTCATTTCGATGCACCTCTAGAAATATTGGTTAATTCTTTCATCTTTATCATATGCAGCAGGCAGATGAGCTCTCTCTACAAGTTCTATGCTGCTTAAAGGATCTTCCTCTCCATCTGCTTTGCTGAAATTTGACCTGAATGACTCGGAGGAGAGGAATGCCCCTCTCTCCTCCTCAAAACTTGCTAAAGTACACACAGCCTAGATGTGTCTGTAAGAACACAACTGGAACCCTAAAGTCTTGCCACTATAATGAGCAAACGTAACCACTTCCTTCCTATCAAAGGTAGATCCGCCCCTCCTGCTCTTTCCATTAGCACATCACTGTGCCACTGGCGAATAGGAAGCTGTGACGGGGCAGGTTATACTTCAGAAAATACCAAGAAGAGTTGTTAGCCACCACTCACACTTGCATAGTGCGACATCGCAGGTCACGTTATTGTGCATGTGTCGTCCATAGGGGAGCCCATAACAGCTGTGCAAGTCGAATTTTTAAAAGGAGAGGTCAGCAATGGCGGCCTTCATATTTCGTATTTGACACCTTTTCTTTCAATTGGAACTGGAGCCAGAATCCCCAGTTAATGTTTACATTGTTATATTATGTGCACTTTTTTTTTTTTTCCCATTGTGAACAGCTGCAAGTACCTGCACACTGGAGGTTACAATTTACAAATCGGATCCCTGGAGCTCAGAGCATATTTCTAAATGTTAGTTGGCGGGTTTTCCATCTTACCTCTCACCCAGCATAGTAAAGATAAAGCCAGACTTTTAGTCAGCCTGGATGTCAAGGACAACCCTGCCTTTCCTCTGACTGTAGTGCCAATACTCTCTAAACACGTCGGTGGCCAGAGGGAATGGTTAGAAGTACACATGAGGGTATAGCTGTTGACTTTGATCAAAAGTAATACTTTGCATATTAAGAACACCTGTGTTTAGACTGCTTTAGGATGCATGTAAAACAGTTGTTTAACCCCTGTGAGACTGACGACGTACAGTGTTCTTAAGAACTTTATTAAAATGTTACAAGTGACATTTCATTAAGTTCTGTGGGCTCACCACAGTACGATGGCGTTGTCTCACTGCGGTGTGCTTAAAAAAAAAAAAAGTACTGCATGCACCAACAGAATGCAGTGGTGTGAACTGTCACTACCCATGACAAGGCAAATTGCAACACAGATGGGGTAACCAAGCCCTAAACGTCTTTAACCCCTTCGTGACTGACGACGTACAGTGTACTTCGCCAGCATCGGGATTATTAAGGTAAGATTCACTTTAAAGCAATGGTTCTCAACCTTGTAACCTCAGGACCCACATTTGTTCTTGGTCATTAAGTGGTGACCCAAGTCGCACTGCAATGTAAAGCAAGGCATTGGGGTACCGCACGTTCCGGTGTGGGCGTACGAACTTTGAGTGGGAGGTGCGTTTGGGGTACTATTCAAATGAATGGCAACACAACACGCCTCCCACACCAGAATGCATGGTAGGTGCGATTGCGTGATATAGTGCGTTAACGCACTGTACCAGTGTGAACGGGCCCTCAAAAACACTGACTGACACATTCTCACACACAGTTTTTTTACGGTGCACCCAGTCTCCCTACCTTACGAGAACTAGTTTGGGCTGCTGTGCTTTGACGGAGCTCTATCCATATGTGCATTGCTTGTACAGCTCCCTCACATGCCCTGTAGAGGTGGCGGGAGCCAGAATGTGACATCACTCCGGTCCAGGCACCTCTACAGGGCATGTGAGGGAGCTATAAGCAATGCATGTATGGATGGAGCTCCCTTGCGTCCATAACCCCAGCCCACCCCATCTCAAGCTGACACTCGGCACCGGGCAGCCTATTTTGAATGGCTGCTTGGCGCATGAGCCGTCAGTGCTGCACTAGGGGGAGGTAGAAAAGTGGAAGGCATGCGGCGACCCACTGAACACGGGGTCGTGACCCACTTTTGGGTCACGACCCACCAGAGAGACCAAGGCTTTAAAGCATGATTTCCAATACACTGCTATGACACATTGTAAAATGTAAGACATGTTTACTGATTTAAACACAAAAAAATTGGCCCAACTTTCTGTGACCTGAAAGTGAACCTGCGTCCAGATAATCCACACTAAAGTATTTATATATTTTGAACAGGCAATAAAAGCACTTTATAGAGCCCCTGTTCATCTATGTAGCTATAATCATTGTGGAGAAATACATTTTCAGACTTCACAGCACAGGCACTGCTGATTTATATATAGAGACTATTTTGGCAGGCTACCAGTCTTCTATTGCAAACAAACAGCGATTGGGAACCAACTCTAATCTGAGTTTAGTGTGTTTGTTGTGCTCTTTGAGAAAATGTGGGAGTAAATAGCTTCCTTTAAGGCTGGGTTCCCACCTAGGCGTTATCGAATATGCGCGTTTCGTGCTGCGCGTCTTTACAGCGATTCGCGGTAAAAAAAAGTGCGACAAACGCGCCTTTCAGAGGGCTACCTGGCTGTATCCCAATGGATACGCGAGGCAAATACGCCCCAAAGAAGTTCCTGTACTTCTTTGGGCGCAGGGCATTTTGCAGCGCGTTCCTACGCCCTGTAAAACGCCCAGGTGGGAACCATGCCCATAGGCAATCATTGGTTTTCACATGTTGAGCGTTTAACAGAGCGCAGGAACGCGCTGTAAAACGCCCAGGTGTGAACCAGGCCTAAAAGCAGCCAGACGGATCAGGTGTGGCTTATTTTAAATCTCTGTTACTGCTTGTTCAGAGTGTCTAAATGGTTCAATGTCCATAGTCAGGGCACAGGTGTACTTTAAGTGAATGTGGAGCCTGAAGAAAACAAACTTCTTGTTTATTTGCCTAGTGACTTACAATTAAACTCACTGGTCTGGAACCTCAGGTTTGCTGTTGTCCTATTTTAATTAGACTTTAGTACCCATAAATGTTGACCAAGCAAACCTCATTTCACAAAAGTGTCCCACTTGCCTGCTTCAGGGATCAATAACCCTCTCTATGCCTAAGAACTAGATGAGTAAAAGTATAGCACATGGTTTCAAGTCGAATGCTAGCTGTTTATAATTCAATTTTTTCAGTTAATTTAGCTGAATTGACTTGTGTAGTTAATGTAAATCACTTTTAGTAGCTTTGAGAGGGAAACAATTACCATTCAATGCCACAGAAATAGATGCAAACGTCTTGGCTTTCTTAATTTGCACTGTCTTACACTTAACATAAAAATAGGGAAAGGGGGACATGCTTCACTACTTTTTCATTATTGGACTGATCCTATTCTCTAGTAGCATACATTGTCTGGTATATTGAGAGGCGATAACCAGCCATAAAAATCCAGTTATAAAGACTAATACTTTAGGGTGCGATTCCAAGGTGCACCATGCTGGACATTTCTGGTTTACAGACACATGAATGGCAGTCACCTTATGCAAAAATTAACTGAAATATTATTTCTGTGTGCCTGAACAGATGCATAGTATTATAATTGTACTGTAGACGTGATAGCAGTTAAATAGGATTTTTGGATTACTTATAACTGTATTGCATAAAATTGTTACATTTTTACATCTTGCCAAAACAGAGTTGGGAGAATGTTTTTGCCGAATTTCAGTCCACCTATCTCATATAAGTATATCGTAAATTTTTACTTCTATGCATTTTTAGTCTACAAAAGCACCTTAGAACAGTAAACAACAACCCC
>NW_017306391.1:455817-460975 GCF_000935625.1 Nanorana parkeri
CCCCAACACTCCACAAACCTATATACATGACAAGTATTTGAGACTCTTATTTATTGAATCTTTTGCATAACATAACTATTCTGTTTACAAGTAAGTTTGACATTCAAAACTTTGAAATCCTTTAGGTCTCTGATGATGGTCAATACGTACTGTTGTCTATCAGTGAGGGCTGTGATCCGGTTAACCGTTTGTGGTATTGTGATTTGCACAAGCAACCAAATGGCATCGATGGTGAGTGATGCATTTTACCTTTTAATGATCTTGATTTTTTTTTTTGCCTGTGATCAGCTAACCTAATTTGAAAATATTTAATGGTGTGAATATAATGGTTTTCGCAAATTTTGCAGCTGATCTGTTGCTTTTAGTATAGCACCTTCTTGAGCTCTAGTTGTTCTTTTCATTTTAAATGACTGCCTCCTGAATGTAATAATACTGGTAGGTGTGTGCTAAATCAGCCGTGCAGGAACTGGGATAAAGGAAAGCGGCAGGAGCTGATCCTTCACTGATCTTGTACAATGTAACCTGCAGATCACCACCCTGCTTTTAGAAATTGGCTGCATTTTCCACATTAAAATGCTTATATCCTTGCCACTGCAACTGTAAATTAGCTGCTTATCTCATGTATGTGAAGACAAAGTTAATAGAAGTATAATTGTAGAAGTCAAAACATTTGCAGCGTGAAGGCTTGCTTATCATTGAATTACTTTGTGTATGCGAAAGAGACAGATTTGATACTCATGGGAATATGACTGTGCACAACAGTGTCTTTAAATAATAGTGAAAGGCAATAATATTTGATCTTTTTATTCTCACATTAAAAAGTGCTCCAGTGTGTAAATACAGCCTTAAGTAACTGGTGAATGTAGACCAGGGGTCTCAAACTCAATTTAGTCGGGGGCCACTGGACACATTTTTTAGTCCCGTGTGGGCCGCTACTATATACGGTACCAGTGTTAATGTATGCACATGTTACAAGCGGCAACTGTCACCCATTAAAATTAATGATCGGGTGACAGCTGCTGCATGTAAACGCCTGCACACCGCATGTAATCATATGTGAAAGGATTACATGTAGTTAGGAATCTGTCACTATCCCTGGATACACAATTGGAGCTGCTCCCGCAAGTCGGGCACTCGGTCTGTGTCCGTGTGCTCGACTTGTCAGCTGGCTGCGGGCCACTTAGTACCAGCTCGCATGCCGGTACTTTGAGACCGCTGATGTAGACATTTCTGATTGTAGTTATGTCTGTGATTATCCTGTTAGTTCTGAGGCAACAACTGGCCTGCTTTGGAAATTGTTGCTGTTTGGCCATCTTTGGACTCAAGTGGCAATGTTCTCCAGGGCAAAGGCATAATTGAGTTGGCCATTGACATGGCAGTCCAGTGTCATTATAGTTGTGACAGCCAGCAAACTCTTCTATATCTAGCCGTATTGAGTCAATAAGCTTAATAGAGCCCTTACATACACCCCCGTGTTTTTTTTGCCAAGTGTCAGCAAATGTTCACCCTTTTAATGCTTTTCCGTACAGAACTTTAGATCAAAGCCATTTTAACATGCATTCTGCAAGCTGAATACTTTCCCCCACCCCCTATGTGACAGACCTTAGGTGACCACTAGGTTGTTTTGTTTTTTAAATGGTAACTTCCACCGCAGAAGTTAACGTCGTGGGACTTACCGCTGATGTCATCCATTGGGTGGAGTGACATGCACTCTATTCTTTTTCCTGATATTTTTACTACAGTTGTGAATGATCTTATGGCCCAGATCACCCAGTTATTTTCTGATTCTGACTGCAGAGTCTACAAGCATGCTCCCACGCCTTCCCCTACAGATCCTGTGTCTGATTTGCCCCTGGTCTTTGAGCTATCTGCTACTGAGACACTGATTCTGAATCACCCTAGTCCTTTTTGGACAATCTTGCCTTTGGGGAGTCTCTGTCTTCTTCCATTACTCCATTGCAATGTCAAATGGATCTTGAAGTCTCTCCATTAACAGATCCTGTCAAAGGATCTGAATGGTTGATGCGCCTGTAAGGGATGAACCAGATTCAAATAATGACAGGGGCCTATAGGAAGAAAAATGCCACATTTCAGGTAAGGATGAGGGGGCGGTGATGGGGGTAAGGGTTGTCAATGTGACCATGTTACGACATTTAAGTCCTCTGATTTTTGAAGCTTTATCTAGAAATTGGTGATGGCATCATATTCTGAAATTCGATTTATAAGCTAGGACGAGATGTGATTTGGTCCTGTTTTGAAAGATAAATCGTATTGACCTATGGGGATGTAGAAAATAAGCACTCTGAGCCATTCAGGACTCTATTAGTTTGCTCTGTACTGTCAGTCTAACACAGGGAACATGTTTACAGGAGGTGAGGGCACGGAAATTATCTCATCATTGTGTGTCCTGGATAATGCTGCTGTGGTAGAAGCCCACTTTTGGGGGAACTTGCTTGTGTAAATGCATGGAAAGCACTGTGGCCAGCCAGTACATCACCTTCTCTAACTCTTGTTTTTCCAGCAAGTGTAAGGTGCCTGTGACAGAGACACCTTGGCTAGTTGTTTACCAGGCTGCCTCTGTTAAATCATTGGAAATCCTGGAAGGAGAAGGCAATGCCCTGACTGGGCAGTGCCATAGTGGTAATTGGGTAGACCCTACGAAGGAGAAAGTCTGGCCTTATCAATTTGGAAGTGACCTTACCTTTGAAGATGAGCTACAGTCTTACCTTCAGTCTTTCACAGTTTTACAGGCTATTCTCCTGTACTTTAAATGGCTTCTTCTGTGTTCACTGCACACTGTAAGCTTTTCACAGTGTGTATTAGAAGCTGTATCAACTCGAAAAGAGTCCACCACAATTCTTTATCTGGAGGACATCCAGCATCAACTACCTCTTTCATCCCAGCCTTACTGTCTGTGGCCGATGCCTATCATTTGTTGAATTTAAAGCCCATTTCCTCCTTTGCAGAGGTATTTAAAAAGCAAACATATGCCAGGAATGTACACTGAGTGTACATGAAGCAGGCATATGCAGTTGCTGTATATGAACACAGAAACTTACTTTTTTTTTATGTCCTTTTCATCTCCTCATGGAAATGGCTGCTTCTGTGCTCTGTAAGCAGTTAAAATTACAACTGAGATCTCTCCGAGCTCTCTTCCACAATTCATAGTGGCAATTCCCCCTGGAGAGTTTATTGTAACCTGGAAAGGCAGAGATGGTGTTTAGTGATCATGTTACACAGAATCACAGGGAGGGGGGCAGCTGTTTACAGTCTGCTTTACAATCCGACCCCGGTGTCAGACGGAATTTCCTGTGGAGAACATTTGGAATTTTAGGGCTCAAGCCTACTAAAAAGTCCATAATAAAATAAGGAAAACCTGCAATGTTAGTTGTTGAGTCATTAAAATTGTGCACACCTATATAACATCACTGCACCTCTACATTACCACTCTAAATGCTTATCACTTACAAAGGTGGAAATGGGCTTTAAGTTCTTTCAAACATAGGGTCTCAGCATCATATGTGGCTATTATAGGCAGTTTGGAAGAAAATGTAGTCTGCCTAGGAACGCCTACACCTCCAGACAGACATTTACTTATCAAGGCATTTTGATATTTGCATAAATCCTTCCAAAGTGACAGCTTACTGCTTGCCTCATGGCTAAGGGCTCTTGAGATCAGTACTGAGGCACGGTACTGTGATTTCTTTTTAGGAAACTATCAACAGCACCTTGCTGGCCTCTCCCTCTCGCCATGATCTGCTTGCATTGCATAGAAAAGCATGAGTAAGTAATGAAAATAGGTTTTATTTAAAACAAATCATTAGCTTGTTCATGAGGAGAACCAGGGAAGGCAAAATATAAGCAGATTCAACTATATTACAGCCTGCTGGGATGTTCAGAACCTGACAGCGTTGTCTGACAAAAGGTGTTGGGGTCAAAAGGTGTTGGGTTGGCTGAACAGAATAGCAAATCTTTTTGACGGTTCACTGACCTGTTTTTCTTCTGTGTATTTAGTGTTTGCTTGGAGTTCAACTTTAATTTACTAAAGCACTAACTACCATTTAGAGACATTTTCCTTGACTACATATAAGTGAAATTGCATCTGTTTGCACTGTCCCTGAGATTTGTTTCTTAAACTGAGATTACTAAGTGAGGAACTATGGGAGCATGTGTTTGTTCAAATCATTTTCATTTGCCATTAAAGATTTTCTTTTCCTGGTGCTTTTACTTCCATGCCAAAATATAGTAATTGAAATCCATTAAAGGAGAAAATTGGAACCCATCCCTTCTGATGCTTTGCATTATGAATTTTTCACTTCCTTGATGCCTGTTGGGAAGCATTTTCATTTTCAGATTTAAGTTGGTTTCTTTTCTTCACTGGAAAACCAATCAAAGCCATAAAGAAATACACAAAACTTGCATGAATTATTCACTCAGAATTCATTACAAAGCGACATTCGTTAATTATATATTACATTTAAAATATGTGGCTAGGATGCAAGTTACTTTTCATGAGTAAAATACTAAAACTGAAACTTTCGTGTGGTTTAATATTGTGTGTGTTCTTATAACATGTTTGTACAACACATTTGCAATTTCTTTGTTGCCGGCTATGTAACATGCAAAATTACATATGATACAGTTTTTCACTAGTCCCCAAGTGACATAGTTGTATTTATTAGATCAGCTTTTTTTTTTTACTTTAACAGGGTAACGACTGTTTTTTATTGTTAGTTTTTTTTTTTCCACAGTGCATTGTCACCCTGTGAATAGGGTAGTCTTAGATCTGCAAGTCGTTTTAAATGGATATAAAGTACCGTAAGACACAAACTAAAGCTTAAGGGCAGCTAGTACCTAAGCAGTCACAAAAAAAGTTTTGTTTTTTTTTGTGGGGAAAAAAACAAGTTCAAACTTATGAATAAAAGCTGACCATTGTAAGCACCCCTAGCAGTCTCTCTATGGTTTGTCCCAAACCCACTTTTGTTAGACAGTTTGGACTGCAAGCAGATGTGGAGAAGATATGAATAAAGGCATGTTTAGTAAAAAAAGAATTTGCATGCTAAATACTAGTATTAACCCTATACAGTTACCAAAACACAATGAGGGGAATTTATTCTACTGCTAAGGTTAGGCATGATACGGTGCATTACAGCTTGCC
>NW_017306391.1:461010-468879 GCF_000935625.1 Nanorana parkeri
AGGCATGATACGGTTGCTTACAGCTTGCCCCTCCCCCCCCCCCCCCCCATGATGTTATTTAATTGGAGGTAACCTTACCACACTGTTTTCTGTGTTTCTTTGCATTGCTTTTCTGTAACTCTCATAACTGAAAATTTCAAATAAAAAATCTGGAGCAACTGTGCATGGCGACCAATCTGCATCTCTCTCTTCCATTTTCAAACTTTAACTGAACAAACTAAAGAGAGAAGCTGATTGGTTGCCATGGGTAACTGCTCCAGATTTGGTCTGCTCCAGTTTTTATAAATTTCCCCCAATGTTTTTCTCTATAGTGGTCATATTAAAGTGTATTTCCACTTTTGACGCCAAGTTGGGATAACACCTACTTTACATTTGTTCTGTTATGCTCCCATTCACATAGCATAATATATCAAACTTGCAGCTTTTTTTCAATGATGTTTCTGCAAACTCCAGGGCTGAAAAATCCTGCGTATTTTTCACTGGCTCGGGAGAGTTTTGTTTCAAATAACCCTGTCTATACTGTTCTAGAAAATTTAATTATTGCTTGATGAGAAGGACTGTCTACCATTTAACAAATGGTTAAAGACCTGAAGACATTGGGGGAATTTATTGTTTGAACTTGCACGGAATATATGTGACGCACTGTGCGCCATATTTATGTTGCTAGTGTAATGTTGTTCATAAATGAGGTTAAAAAGACTCCAGGAAAGAAGACTCGCAACTCCAGGCAAAAAGCCAAACAGTCGCTTCTTGAAGAAGCAGTCATGGGGACTTCTTAAGTTGTGATTGTTTTGTTAGGTGATGCTCCAGTTTCAGACAGCCCAGAACAAGTGTAAGAGTAAATAGTTGCGAACTTTCGTAAAACAGGTTTTAAAACACTCGCATCGGAAAACTAGTGCAAGCTCTGGTCAAAGCAGGCACACATGTTAAAAGACAGATTTGCACATGAACAAAAATGATCAAAGAGGCTAAAACTGTCCCTCAGCCAGTCCCTTATCAGCTAATAGGCATGTATTCTAACCACTAGAAGCTGCGTGTTTGTGCGTTTGTATAATTCTGCTCCAAAGAAACCGCTAAAAAGGTAAGACGTTTTTTTAAATCATTTTAGGTATGCTGTGTGACTGGAAACATATAACAAACATATAGAGGGTTTTCTCGAATTTGGCTTCAAAAGTGGAAGTACCCTTTATGAGGAGCATTCTGTAGACATGCCTCTAACGAAGTCTGTAATTACATAACTGATGTAGGGTGGAGTTACCTGATGTGGTGGTGGGAGGATTAACATCGGCACAGAAGCATGCATGACAGTAGTGGTGTCTGGATTCTTCCTAAGTATTTGCTTTTACTTTGGACATTTGTGTAAGTAGGATTCTAATAAAGATTTTTACCATAAGATATAGGTGTGCACTTTGGTTTTTATTCTTCCTCGTATGTGACACCATCTTGAGGAGAGAAGCCACAGGGACTGGATATTAGATGAATAGCTTCTGATGGCCACCACTTGCAGGGTGTCCTGCCCGGTGTTCAAAGGGACCCTTGTTACATGACCTACTAAGTGGGTCTTCCCATAAGGTGAGCTCTTCACTGAGAGGGGTTTACCTGATCACACAAGAAGAAGTGGAGGATTTGCTTTATCACCTGTTCACGTTTCACTCCTGGCACTTGGATTTGTTTTCCGACACTTTGTGTCGGAAAACACACTGCTTGTGCACTATAGAATTGCAATATTGTATCACTAAATTCTGTTACATTTTTGAACATATGTACGTGTATGAAGTTTAGTTACATTTTATTAGCTTCTAGCTCAGCACATTGTTATTTGTATTCTGTAGACATAGCTGGGATTGGAGCTTCTGGTTTGACACAATTAAAATGTGAACATTCCTCTTTAAGAACAATACATATGGCAGTACTCGAACTCTTTCCTCTGCTAGTATACTTTCTTGGATAACTCATGCCATGATATGCTCTTGAATATTTTAATGGATATAAGCTGCTTCAATAGCCACTCTGGTAACATAAAGCAGCAGATAAGCTGTATACTGATACTAAATATACAGGTTTCAGTCCCAATCGTAGCTTGGAGCTTCAGGTGGAGGTGTTACATCATAGAAGATATAATAAACTATTGTGATTTTTTTTTCTTCTGAGAATAAGACTTTCAAACAAATGGAGATTACTTGTTGTGATTGTTTGGAGTGGTTGCAAACAGCTGTTTACGTGTTTATCACATTATAGGTAATAGTGTTCTGGCACATCTGACATATTGCTCTGGGCAGTGCTTTATTTTCCATAAGCTGAGCTGGATTTGCTTCTCTGCTCAGCAGTACAGAGTGAGCTATAGTTTATAGACTTTTCTTTACTGATATGAAGTTCCAGGTCTCATTTTCTCTTGGCATTAGCACTGATTTATTAGAAACATAAGTTGCTGGATAACTTCATATTTAATGACCTCTTTCAACTACTAGAACAGTGCCAATGGCCAATATTTTATTCTTCTTTGTCAGTAGGATTAAAACATAGTCGCCTGCACTTGCAGTATATTGATGGTATTGCAGTTTTGACCTTTAAAAGAAACCTTAAGAAAATATTGGCGTTGCCATTGCTGGAAGGTTGTCGTCCTAATTCTGCCTTTAATACCTGATGTATCAATAACCGGAAAGCATATGCATATCAGGTCTCAGGACACCTAATGTGCACATGATTCAGATCCGTGACTCACTAAGATCCTGATGTATGAAAAATGTGCCTTAGAAAAAAAAAAATTATAGCTTCACTCACCAACTGCATTCAGCTGCCACATTTACAGCCCAGCTTTGAAAATAAAACAAGGGTTGATTGCTATGGGCAACAAGATTTTTTTTATCCTACAGTATACTTTTATGCATCAGCCATTAAGTAGTAGTGCTATGATCAGGATGACAGGGCTGAACCATGCAACATCGAAACTAGAGGTGCACCGAAATGAAAATTTCAAAAATGAAACCGAAATTAAAAAAAAGTCAGGCCAAAACCGAAAATGTTTTTTATTTTAATTTTTTCAAATCTTTTTTTATATTTTTTTTTATAAACGTTTTAAATTTTTATATTTTCATTTTTTGTTAAATATTTTAATTTTGTTACTTTACTTTTAGGGGCTTTGGGGAAATATTGGGGGTCTAAACAGACCCCTGATATTTCCCTTTTAAAATGGAAAAAAAGATTGAGGACATAGAGTCCTCAATCTCTTTTTCTGCGGCCCCTGTTATAAATGAACAGGAAGCCTCTATACTGAGTGTTCCTCTTCATTCATAACATGTGGATATAGAATGTTTACTATAACCACAATCATGAATGAACAGGAAGTGATGTAAATCACTTCCCATTCATTCATAATTGAGGATATAGTCAACATACTATGTCCTCAATTATTTACAACAGTGTTTGTACTCGCTCTGCTTCCTGACAAGCTGTTACAGGAGGCTGAGCGAGAGGAGCTCAGCCTGCTGTGACAGAGCTGGCTGTCTCCGCCCACACAGCTCTACTCTGATCTGTCACAGGAGGCTGAGCGGTGTGGCCAGAAAATTGAATTTTTGGCCGATATATCGGTGCATCCCTAATCAAAACAGTTTTACGCTTCCCATATTCCTACCTAGCAGGTTCCTTTTAGGCTATTTAAGCTAAAGCGAACCTTTACACTCAAAAATCTAATTCTACCAATGCATTGCCTGCCAAACGTGACCATAAAGGTGAATAGGACTGCGCCGCAAGTGCATTTGTGCTGCCATAGGTCAATAAAAAATTCCTCTTGGCCCTGTGAAAAGTGAACTACTGCAGGCTGCTTTTCAGTGCTCAGCGGAGGCTGCCACCCCTCTTACCAAGGCCATGGGGAAAAAAAGTAAATTTAATTGACAACGTGAGTCATTTGGGAATCCATGCTGACTATCGCTTATATTCTTTTCTAGAAAAACTGCATTAATTTGGTCCTTTAACAAACTTTCATGTATCTTTCCAAATTTAATTGTTACACTTACAGGCCTGTAGTCATTTGGTAAAGACTTTGCTCCCCTTTTTAAATATAGGCGCCACATGGATTTGAGCCAATCCATTGGCCAAGCCAGTCATTTAAAAAGTCTAAAAAAATTTTGAAAGAATGGCTTTGAAATAAGAGCGACTATTTTCACAAATATACAAAATCAAACCATTTATAATTTCCGGATTTGCGCTCTTAGTGTCTCATTATTACGTTCACAGGGTTCTCCTCCTGTTTTTTGAGCAACAATCCACGCCATTTGCATCCACGCACACCCTGCATCCCTGAAAGAGCGCTGCGTATTTTTCTTTTTGTTGTTTGAAATAAGAGCTCAACTTTATGAGGACATGTGTGTGTGTGTGTAAGGCATTTGCACCGGGTGCTTTATTCACCTTTGTCTAAAAATAACAAAATCAATTCCACAGCCAACTATGTGCTGTCAATACTATTACTGCGACTGTCCGTAAAACATTTTCACTATTTCATAACACCACATACAACTTTAAAGTGTATTTCCACTTTTACAGCCAAATTGGGATAGCACAAGTTTTATATATGTTACATGTTTCCATTCACATAGCATAACTTGTAACATATTACTTGTTTTTGCATACTGCTAGTTTTCTTTTAAATTGAACTTTCCTCTGTAATGCCAGGGGCTGGGGAGTTACCATAATTAGGAGAACTATGAAGTACTCTTTTTATCCCATAGTTTTCATTAGGGTCACAGGAGAACATATACGAACGTCCTCCTGTGACCCAAAGCTCAGTATATAGCTAGCTATATACTGAGAGCGCTGCAGCCGGGACCGATCCCGGCAATATTGTCGAGATTTACCCAGCTGGCTTATTTGACAGCAGGCTCTGCCTATCGAGAGACAGAGCCAGCTGTGCCCGCCCCCTCCCCTGTCTGTTCCTCCACTCAGCGCTGGAGGATCAGAGAGGGGAGGGAATCCCTGTGGGGAGCCGTGACTGACAGTCACCGATCTTTGCAGGGAGATGATCGGGAAGTGAGCGAGCGACAGTATGTGTTCACTCACTTGCGATTATATAGAGTCGGTGTGTGACAGTTTCAATGTCACAGGTCGGCTCTAACTATGAGGATCAGTGGAAATCACTCACCTCATAGTTCTCCTTTAACCCTGTCTGTACTGTAATCTCAGATCTCCGTTGTAAACTTTGATTTAAACACTTTGTCCTAATATATAGGGTTAAAGTTCTAGAAGCATTGTGTGTTAATGAGGGGACGCTCGGATGCCCTTATTCTTTCTATGGGGACAGCCAAAGTTTCCTGTCATTTTTGAAACTATTGAGAGAAGCTCGTAGTCTGTCCAAAGGGCAGCTCCACAGAAACAGCTATAAGGTAAAAAATATGTTTTTGGTATGTTTTGTGAAGAGGAACATGTAACAAACATGTTAAGGGGCTTTCCAATTTTTACATTTGGCTGGAAGTGGGTTCTGCATTGTTTTGCAGTTGCCGGGAAGTGAGTTCTGCATTGTTTTGCAGTTCCAGTGAAGTGGGTTCTGCATTGTTTTCTCGTCACCAGTTGTGAATTGTTTTGTAAATTGTGTTTTCTTAACAATAAAAGTTGTTGAGTGGATCAAAACTGCACTTTGTGGTTATGATAACTGATTTATTATCATAGCCATTATAATATCCCTTAGTGCCTCTCCCTTAGTGCCACGCTTCCAGTGTGAATGAGGAGCCAGTCACCAGCAAGTGGGTTTTGCATAGTTTCTTAGTCACCAGGAAGTTGTTTCTGCTTTGCTTACCTATCACCTTGAAGGTGGTTGTAAATTGTGTTTTAACAATATAGGTTGTAGAGTGGAACAAAACAGCATTTTAAAATATTTGTTATAATAAGTGATTTGGTAGTCAGAGAGGTGTGCTAAGATCTTTTTTCAAAGTGCTCTCTATACATCGCTAAGTTGAGTACTTTCTAATTTGTGGGGGATGGTGGAAACCAGTGGACAGATTTTATTACTACATGGTAATGTGAACAAGGCAAAATGTGAATTTGTTTATAATTAAATGTGGGCAGCCAATCTAAAATGTGATATTTTAATACTTACTGGTAATTTCAAACTCCAAAAAGAGGTCCACCTAAGTTAAAAATGGGTATTATGACCTTGCAACATTTCATGCTTTCATACAATGACTTCAGATTAGAACCATAAAATGTCACTTGTAGCAAAATAGTTGTTGTCTTTTTCTTTCTTTTGTACTTGATTGTTTTATTTTCAGTTTGTTCCTCTTTTACGAGCACTTGGAATGGGAACCTGGAGGTCAGCAAGATTGTTATATTAGAGCGTTGCTGAAATGGTCTGACATTTTCCTAATCAAGTGTCAGGAATAGAAAGAATATTCTGCCAGCATCAAATTGAGACTTTAAAGACATGACATTGTGGTGTCATCTTCTATGCTTTGTGTATTTTCTAAGTCATTTTAAAACATTACCATTGTTGCTTTTTGGTGAAAAGGTAATCATAATTCTAATATACTGTACAGTATATATTGTAAACTTGTCCTCTTTATTCAAACTTTTGTGTGGTTGCTTTTCTGGGTTTTCTTTTTTTTTTTGAGGGAACTTGCTAGATTCATATTAATTGGACTTAATCTAAATAAAATATACAGCCTAGAGATGTGTGCTGTGTATAATTGAATATAAATCAGCAGTACCTTGCTGTGAATGTGTGTTTCTTTGCTTGTATAACTAATGTAGTGGGCAATGTTTTGTTGCTTTTATGGAAAAATGTAGCTGCCAACTGGAGCCAAGGAAGATTTGTCTTTACTGACCTCAATATAATTTTTATACAATTCATAGTTGTCAAGACTATGTCTACTGTGTACTGGTATTTGTCTAGCCTTTAGAATAAAATGTTAATAAAAACCCCACTAAATCTATGACACTAATAGACATTTTACCCTTTTCACTGCTATTGACAATGATTTTATTCCTAGGCTTTTATATAATACTAGAACTGTTATGGTGCTCTCCATGTTTGTATGAAAAGCTGTAGCAAACTGTGGAATCACTTTTAGTGATTCATAAGTAGTTACCATGCTGCTCCCCACAGAGATACGAGACTGGTCACCAGCTACAGGAAATGTACATTTGCAGTCTTCGTGTTGGCAAGGCTGATTTCAAATAGTCATACAATTATGCAATAATACATTTAAGTGTTCGAAGTTTCAACAGTCTTTCAAAAACTAAATTGATATTCGAAAAACAGGACAGGTAGGATGAAAGTGGGGGAAGGGTCGAGGGAAGGAGGGTTGGGAGGGCAAGGAATTGGTCTAGAACTAGATATCATGGGTTAATATAAGGTGATATAAACCAACTGTGTAATAACAATCCGCAATGATATCCGGAGTTATATATATTCTAAATGTTGAAAACAAGAAACATAAAAATATGTGACTTCCACACCCATTAGGGAAAGGTTTAGTAAAAAAAAAACTAGAGGGCTCACTTGGCATTGTAAGTATCCTTTATCAACATTAAAGAGGTAATGGCTTCAAGGGTGAAGAGACATTGTACTGGGGTTCATGCTATTGTTCTGCCATCTGGGTATCTACCTTGTAGTAATATTTGTATTCGTCACATGTATACAGGAAGCCCATATCCAATAAAATGTATCATATGTGTCCATTGTTAATGGGACCAACATTGTATTTTCATATCTATGGTAAACCCTGCTTCATCAAGGGCTTTAATAGTCAGTGGCTGGGTCTTTTCCAGTAAGCTGAAATTAAGCTTTTATCTGCATTAAGTAAATGGTGTAAAATAAAAATTTTGTAGGGTTTTATAGATTATATATAAATAAAAATATATACAGTATATATTTTATAGATT
>NW_017306391.1:468958-471353 GCF_000935625.1 Nanorana parkeri
TTATAGATTATATAGATAGTTGCATTGTGGAGTAGATAAATGAAACATCTGGTAGATGTTAGGCTGGATTCACACATGGGCGTAGCATAGGGACGTTTTTTCTACTCGTTTTTTTCCGTGTTTTTCCGCTCAGTGAAACACGCGTTTCACTGGCAGTATGATTTTTTTTTCAATTTTCCTTTTATTTTCTCAATTTTTTTAAAAGATTTTCTTTTTAACTTTCAAACTTCCCGGCGGTTCCACCCCCCTGCGACGCGGCTGCTCCCAAGGGACGGAGCCCGGAAGTCGGCAGCCGCCGGAGGACACGGGGGGGATCGCGCACAAGGTAAGTCCTACGCTGTATTCCCGAGGGTGGCTCGGGGTTACCGCTTTGTTAACCCCGAGCCACACTCCGGAATCCCAATGGAAACGCGCTGAAAAATGCCCCAAAGAAGCTCCTGTACTTGTTTGGGCGTAGAGCGTTTTTCAGCGCGTTTCCAGGGGGAACCATGCCCATAGGGAAGTATGGGATTTCACTATTTTAACGTTTTTCAGCGCTTCGATCAGCGCTGAAAAACGCCCAGGTGTGAACCCAGCCTTAATCAGTCACACAGAATATTTGTTCCTTACAGTGTATTTCGACTTTTGCAGCCAAATTGGTATAACATTCACTTTATATGTGTTTATATGTTCTCCTCTGCTGCCATTTACCTGTGAACCCTACCATTGGAATGTGGCCGGTACTTAGGAAACTAATGTGCAGATAAAGTTGGCAACCCTGCATGCTGTTTGTTTACATTTAAACTGTGCCTATGCTGTGATGCGGCTGGTGCCAGGACCAATTAAAGCTTTTGTTTATCTGGTGTCCAACACTCAGCGGGCCTTGTGTCGTGCACCACTGTTTTATAGGTTCTAATCTGTGAACAAGCTGAGCAGTTGAAGATTTTTAGCTCATCAGTATTATGTTTGCAGAGTTCTTCTACTCTGTGTAAATATTGCTCCATCTGCATTCATTGGCAGAGATCTAAAGTAAGATTTGAGATCCCAGTCCTGCTCTCTGTCTTCTCTGGCAGAAACTAGGGATGCACTGATACCGATACTAGTACCGATGCTGATACCGAGTATTTAGGCGAGTACCCGTACCCAAATACTCTGATATTTACCCCCGATACCGGAACTTCCGGTCAGATGAAGATTTCCTCTGACCGGTAGTGACACAAGGGAACATGAGAGAAATAATCTGCGCTCCTGGAACTAACTAAAAATGAATTAAACCTTAGCTGCTTTAGGTTTAATTCACAAGAGAACATGAATCTAGCTTCCCGGCCAATCAGGAAGCGGGCTCGATGCTGATTGGCAGGGACTCAGGCTTCCCGGGCAATCAAGAAGCTGGGCGGCAGGTTATTACACACCGCCCGACTTCCTGATTGCCCGGGAAGCTGGCTTCATGCTAGCGGAAGTACTCGGTATCTGCAAATACAGAAAAATAAATATTGGTACTCGATACCGAGAAAAAACGGTATCTGTGCATCCCTATCAGAAACAATTGAGAGGACACTCTGAGACCTGGCTCTGATAGGAAGGCCACAATTGCCTAAACAGTCAATGGACCAGAAGGAGAAGCTTTCCGTTTAGCTTCTTGGTTTGCCGTTATCATAGATGTGACCCGTCTCCCTGAGGACTGCTCTGAAAAAAATACCTCTAGTGCAGGGGTGCCCATTAGGTAGATCGTGATCTACCAGTAGCTCTCAAAGCTGATGCTGGTAGATCACGAAGGGTGTGAATGGTGGCTCCTTTATTCCATTTTGGTATATTTATTTAGCTGTGCACACATGATTACCTATTAGCCTGAGTCTGCTGAGCCAAGCTCCCTGACACCTTTCTGGTGGATACTGGTGGTTGAAGTGCTATGTATTACATCAAAGAATATTAGTTTACTGTTGCAAAATACAGCAAGGTGAGCCAGGAGAGAGAGTGGGGAGAGACAGACAGGAGAGAGAGAGCAAGGAGAGACAACCAAGAGAGCAAAGAGAGACAGCCAGGAGAGAGAGAGAGAGAGAGAGGAGACAGCCAGCAGGATGAGCAAGTAGAGACAGCCAGGAGAGAGAGAGTGAGGGAGATGTTTTTTTTCATTGGTAGATCTCATGTAGCTCGTCATTTGAAAAGTAGATCTTAACACAAAAAATTGTGGGCACCCCTGCTCTAGTGGGTCCTTACAAGGTTGTAGAGCGTATTGAGGCTTGGGTAAGGGTCACCGCTTGTCTAGCATTGTGTGTGGAAGTAAGTGCCACCTATAATCTTACACACTTATTGGGGTTTGTAAGTAGGAGCCTAAGCAAACTGTTTCTTCACACCTGCTCATAGTCAGACCACGCTTCATAATTATCTTCTTCAATCCCTTTTATGAGAATACTGT
>NW_017306391.1:471813-482174 GCF_000935625.1 Nanorana parkeri
TATATAAATAATCTCCTTGTCTATGCTGCCTATCATTAATGAATTACTAAACATTACACACTTTGATCTAAATATACATCCACTTTAACCACTTTTTACACTTGCACCTGTATACTGTTGATGGACCAGAGCAATTTTTTCATTTCTACTGAGGGTCTTATTTATTTGGTGATAGCTTTGTTATTACTTGATATAACAAAATTATACAAATGGTTCTTTTTGCTTTTAGGACAAACAAGGCTTTCTTCTGTTGATATTGTCTTAAAAGCTACGAGTGTGTTGATCAAGGAATGCGCGCTGTTTCTTTTGCATTCTGACAGCGGATGGCGGCCGCAGTCAGAATACCTGAACAAAGTGGGCAGCTCATTGGCTGCCTGCTCTGTTCGTAGGAAGATTTTCTGACCAGATCCTTTGATCAGCTGATCGAGGGATGCCAAGCAAAAGCTTGTTGACAGCAGCACCCACCGTACGAATGCTGCACAGTGTATGGCCACATTTAGCATCTGGAGAAATTTTGTAATTTTTTTTACACGTCAAAATCAGTTTTTTGAAAAAAAACATTTTAAACCCCCAGATAATTAGATATTTACTGTAAGCCGAGACCCTGTAGAATAAAATGGTGGCAGTTGCAATATTTTATGTCGCACAATATTTGTGCAATTCATCAAATCTACGGTATATTTTCAGTAAAAAAATACACTAAATAAAATTTTGGTGCACACAAATATAATTTCCCACATGCAGTTGCATCAAATATATACACGTTAATCTGTGTGTGTAATGGCAAAATGCTACGACAAAATTGTCCATAGATGACTTTTTAAAAGCCTTTGCAGGTCATTAGTTTAGAGTGAACAGCGAATGGTGGCTCAAGAATTATTGCTCTCACTCTGATGTTTCATTGCAATACCTATGGTGATGTCATGACAATAACGTGGTGGGTCTACATACACGTGCAGCCCCGTATGAGTGTGTTTTTTGTGTGCAAAGGTGGTTTAAATTGTTTTTTTAACCTCTTGCCGTCCGCCCGTAGTAAAAAAACGAACGGACGGCACTGATTTTTGACCGTTTTTTTTTTTTTAACTTAAACTTATTGCTATCACATAAGGGTGGCTATATATGATAACATATGGCCAGGTGACAGGTTCTCTTTATGCAGACATTAGGGGTCTATTAGAACCCTAATGGCTCCCCCGCCCTCCACTGTTGTGCTTAATCAGCTATTCAGCTGGTAGTCTGAAAGCTCTGAAGCAGGATGCTCTAAGAGCAGAGTGCTTCCTGCTTCAGTGATCACAGAGCAGATCACAGAATGGATGTTCTTTGTGTGGTTGTTGGCAAGTGAATCCACATTCTGGCTTCAGAATATATGGTTAAATATTTCAAATTCTATTCCTACTGCAAGGGTGCTGCAGGGCAAATGGTGTTGCACACCCTGATATGTTTCATTTGCAATACATAACCTATCTTGGATAATTTGATTGTGTGAAAGTGAAACCTATGTTGTAGCTTTGCTAGAGAAAGTGAAAACGACCTTTTCAATTAACTATGCAAGTGATGTAAAATGCCAGTTGGTGATTTAACCTAATAATGTCCAAACTGAAATATATGTTTTGGCTGGTGTTTGCATTTAGAGATTGGACAGTGTTTTCAACACATTACAGCTTTAATTTCACTCACCCCAGGGTAAGAAAAGAGGAAGGGAAATGATTGGTCAGACTGAAAGATAATCACCAGCTATAGTGAAGAGGAACGGATGGCTTGATACAACATGTAAAAGTATAAGCAAGGACGGCAATGGTAACAAGAAAATAGAGGAATTAATCTAAAGGAAATGGAAGGTTTACATCAATAGAGAAGGATATGAAAACGCAAAGATAACTGTATAGCTGAAGAGAGATGATGGAAATAATTTGCTGACTCTTGGTATTTTAAGTGAGGATGAGAGAATGTATTATGCTTTACAGAATAAATAAATCTAGTGGGTTCTGCTAATTTGTTTTAAAGAAGAAAAAAAAGTTATATTTTAATTGAGGTTGTCCAGTGAGTCAGGATGCACAGGTTATGGTGAAGCATGTCATGACTCCAAACCAGGATCATTATATTGGCGCTTGCCTTTAACAGCATGATTTTTGTTTTCTTTGACTAGAGGAAACCCTTTAAGCTCTCTTTTAGACTGTGTTGAAATTGGTATTTAGATGGATTTGTGCTTAGCAGTTTAAGATTCAACTACAATAAAAACATCATGGAAAAGCCACTCAGATTTTTCATGTGGCTCTTGGGTTCATACTGTATATACTATAAATGATCAAGTTAGAGCAGGCAGCACCAAGTCTCCCAATGTACAAACTGTGATTGCTATTCCCTTATTTTGTTTCCTTTTAAATATTTGTGTGGCTAAATTTAGAAAAGAGAATTGTAAAGGACAACATTATTAAACTAATCACATGACATAAGGAGCTTGCAGAAAAGGGTGTCATAATACAGGTGTTCCTGTAGCTTAATGGACAGCATAATGCCTAAAAAATGACCTAGTAACCCTCTCTCTATATGAGTGGGTAAGATGCATTAACGTTGTATGGTAACAGCATCAAGCCTTTTACTGTATGTTGGTACAGGTTGGTTTCTCATATATAATATGTAATTCATACCAGTGGTTTTACTTTGTAAATTTTACTTATTATACAACTTGTACAGATTTAATTGACTTTAAAATGCCAGCCGTGTCCACCTAATTGGCAGGCAAAGGAAACTTCTGATCTCAGTCCACCTCTTTCCCAATTTACATCTTCTGTTATTTGAATTGATTGAAATGGTAATTTCATGGTAAACCTGCAGTATATTAATAGATTCTGTTTCCTTTCTGTGCTCTCGGATTTGCCTGTAACTACCATGCAGTGTAGTATTTGATATGCTTTAGCCCAGCAGAGCAATTTTTAGATCCATCATATATTAGCCTGTTCTCTAGCACTAATGGAAATCTCCAGAGAAATGTTTGAGAAATGCTTTATAACCCGTTCATGTTGGTAATTGTGTTCTAAACATTACTCTGCTGCACACACTGGGAAATGTGATTTTGTTTACAGCAAAAAGTTAACACTGAGTAGTTGTGGTTATTTTGCACCATGTGTAGAATTTGCAGGTGAAATGCAAATGATCTACAGAATATGATCTATTTGTACTGACGATGATGTTTCCGGATTTAGCAGTAATGGTGGGAAGAGGAGTTTACTCACCTGCTGGTTTCTAAAATCTCCCTTCATCTGCAGTGAAAAGGTTTCCATTCAGTTGTTGTCCAGCTTCTCCCACAAACTTGGTAAAGCCCCAAATTATTTTTATATAGTGCACTATGGTTTGTTCATTAGGGTAATATGGATTTTTGGATTGTAATAGCTTTGGCAGTTGGGTAGAACTGTGAATTCAGGAATTCTTGGCACTTGAGTTCTTGAGAGAAATAAAAAGCCATCATGTGAGTCAGCTTACTGGTATTCACACATTTGGTTTAGGCTGAGGTGGCCTTTAAACTTGTTCAGGTATTGTTTATTTATTTGTGTTTATGTTCTATTACTGAATCGTAATCGTGTATCTTGTTTTTTCCACAATTAAAGTTTTTGGGGAACATTTGCATGCCATTGCAGAAAGATTTCCATGCAGTTTTGTGACTCAACAAGGCTACATAAAGTAACTCGGAGCTTAGGAAGTATTGTTACACAGGCCATGATTAGGGAGGCAGGCTATAGGTGTGAAACTGCAAAAAGACACTTAAATCATTCTCAGTGATTGAACTCTGCATCCAATCAGATTGTTCAGGTATTTTGACATCCAGTGGGGCTGACTAGCAAGATACTGAAGCTTGGCCCAGTGGGAGATTCTTCCATCCACACAGTCTTGCAGCAGGCCAGCATGCTGACTGCAGGTCTTATGAACTAAAACAGATTGCAGGATGTGTTTGTTTTTTACAGGGGAAGAATACATGCTTCTGACCTGTCTTTCTCTCCACTACCTGCCCATGAGATTAGACTGATCTGCTGCTAAGATGAACTATTGAATAGGAGCTGTACCTGCAAAGAAGCTAGTAAATACTTTTTTACATTTCATGGCCCCAATACCATTGATCTCCACTCTATTGAAGATAAACCTTCCCTCTTTTCAAGTCTGTTCAGAAACCAACAATTCTGGGAGTGCCGATTTCCTGTGTTCCCTGCTTAGCTCCGATTCTCCTGCAGCCCTGCACATCAGTACGGTGTTCTTCTTCTTTTCACTGGTTCATCATAGCACCAGATTTTAAGGGTCCTTTCACACTATTGTGCTGCATTAACATACAGCAATGCACCTCAATGCGCTTTACCAACGGACAGCACTGGCCACAACTGTCACTCCCACAAACTTCAATGGGATCGTATACAGGTACTGGAAATCCTTGGTCTATGGCCCATTCAAGTCTACAGGGACAGTTTGTGACACCAATACAAGTAAAGGGGGAAGCAGTTGTCACCAACACAGTAAGGCACAAATAGCAATAATAATGTTATCAGAAGTTCTAAGCTTTCACCCAGTAAACTATTTGGAGAAATCTCAGTCACTATCTGTTCTAACAGTATTTACAGGGAGTCTTCCCTACAGACCTACAGACAGCTTTAACCTCTTTCCGTCCGCCCGTAGTAAAAAAACGGACGGACGGCACTGCTACATCTGCGGGTTGCCGTCTCCAGACTTCAATTTTTTAGACAGTGGCGGTAACCTTTCCCTACTCTATGCAAAGCAAAATTAAATGTTTTGGCTGGAGTTCGACATTAAATCCCATTTGAACTACAAAATCCCAACCGTTTTTTTTTCTCCATGTCTGTCAACAAAAATGCCTTGTTCATAGGGTATATCAATTTATTCTGAGGCAAAGATCAGTTCGACACTATACTTCCTTTTGTTTTTTTTTTATTTTGTGTAGCAGACAGTTTACATTGTGACAGATACAATGTATAAAAGAAAGATGTAATTGTGTCAAGACTAAGATTTCTTTCTTTTAAGGGCAACTCCGTGTTCTCTGTAAAGTGTTGGCCCTCTGCCATTCATCATAATGGCACTTGTGACAAAATGTCTAGTCTTATGTGTTGTGGAATAGATTTTGAATACATTATTTAAACATAAAATTGTATATTTTTTTGCAGGTATTCTTCCTTGGGTAAAGCTCATAGATAACTTTGATGCAGAATATGATTATATCACAAATGAAGCGACTATCTTCACATTTAAGACCAATCGTAATGCCCCAAAATACAAGCTAATTAACATAGACTTCAGTGACCCTGTGGAATCCAGCTGGAAAGAACTTGTTCCAGAGCATGAGAAGGATGTATTGGGTAAGTGAAAAATAAGCTTTGAACAACTATATAACATTTTTTGTATAAAACAAAAAAATCTCTTGGAGATTGGTTTGTATATAATTTGTAGCATACTGCAATTTTTAGGCTGCATTCATCAATAGGGACATGAGCTGTTTGTGTCTCCAATAGTAACCATGCTACAAAATGGCTAATGAATACTTTATATAAAGGTATGGTGCTGAGAATGAGCTGAAATAATGCATAGTATATACATATAATTTTAAGAAAGCAAAATGTTATTGTCAATATAATGACATGACAATATACCCTACATTTACCATAGCCCCCATCCATAAATGCTAATGTGATGCTAACATAACTTTGCTTCTCTTTAACTTTTTGCCATTAGTGTCAATAGTTGTTTAGAAAGCAAAACCAATAAGAAGTAAGCACATTATGCCAGTTTTTTCTGTCCTTGTTTTCAATAGAATTTCTCTCCAGTTGACTTTCTCATTCATATTTTGTAGTGAGTCATTGCTGGTTGTTGGGAGGCTTACAAATATTTAAAGTGACATATTTGATCCTGGACCCATCCATTCTAGCCCCTCTACTAGCCACTGAAGCCTCTCAATACATTAGAAGACCATTAGGAAAGCTCTGTATGATGGGGACAAATATGTATTTAACAGGAAAAAGTAATGCTTTACATTTAAGTTTAGCTACCTGTATCTCTGCTTCTACTGTGTTTTGGCATTGCGTTTTGGGAAAAAAAAGAAGAAATCTCTGGATGTGACAATTTTTTGTTGCATGCTCATTATAAATCCCCCAGATTTGTGACAGAATTACTTTAACGGAAGTTAAACCAGACCAGGCAGTATAATTTAATTACACTTCATTTGAACTTGGGTTGTGTTTTAGGGTATTAGGTACAAGTGGTTTCAAAAGTAGTTTGGGGGTAGAGCTGTGGTTTTCAGCAATGGATTGGATGCAGTTCTACAAAAGACCCATGGAGTTGTGAAACATACTATACGTTGATATACAACAGAAGACTTCCATTAGAAAACATTAAAAGCTTCCCAAGATACTCCAGTTAGTAAAAGCAGATTCTGATTAATTGCTCCTTTTATTTTATTTTATTGCATTTTGATGTAGTCCCACAGACCGCTCTCCTATGTGATGCTAGCACAGCGAATATAAATGCCCAAAAGTGTACAGTGTTTCATTTCTTTAGTCTAAGCCTTTTAGCCTAAACTGCCCTGAATACATTGCAAGAAACATTTTTAGAGAAGAAATTTCTAAAGTGTATTTGAATTAGAATTATGTTTATAAGGAATATGATACACACGCTGTTGCAATGTCACAAATACCTAGTGTATCAGTCAAATAATTCTTACTGTTTTAAATTCCTTCCAGCATTAATATATACAGCAGCATCTTGTTATGCTGTGTTTTTGGACATGTTCAAATAACTGCTGCTGGGAGTGCAAATGGAAATGTGTATGCGAACATGGCCTAGTGGACATCTCTCTCATTAACTGCTGTGAAGCATGGGGGAGCCACTAGTTTGATTGTTGATACTGTCCGCATACAAGATTTGCAAGCTGTTTTTATTAATATAGAAAACTTTGCATGTAATACTGCAATTTGACGCTACACTCCTGACAGTATTTCCCACAGCAACAGGGAAATCATGTCACATGTCATTAAGACTTCTTAAGTGGCTGGAAAATACATTCTCCGTTTACAAATTATACCTAGTCTCCAGCCTGCCCCAGTGTCAAGCTTTCAATGGGCCTCACTGGTATACATGGGCCATTCCCATTGTTGAAGCGGCATTGTCATGTCTTAATAAATCATTGACAATACCTGTAGAGAATGGGCAGGTGTTAAGGATCCCATAGATAAACATTTGGAGATCTTATTTCCCAAATTAGTCTCCTCTCACTGAACATTTTTTATTTTTTGAAATGCTGATCTGCATAGCAGGCATCTAAAAAAAAAAAAAAAAAGTCTTCTGTGCATGCCCTTTTAAAGGTCAACGTTTCTTCAGAGTTGCCTTGGGTACCCTATTTAAGGATGTTAACTGAGGATAAGAGTACTCCTCTACCTTGGTAAAAGAAATTCAGGCCTCATGCTGAAAAGACTCATAACCTGTCAGGCACAAGGAAAATGGGTTTGTCGAGAGACTGGACCAATTTGTCCCATGATAAGACCAGATTTTCTTTGGCCCGGTGGCTCTCAAATTCAGCTCTGCACTTGTGGAAATCCTTCCTTCCAATCTTTTGGAGTATCCTTATAATTGGTGCCTGTCTGACAGGCTGAGGAGGACTCTTAAATACCGTGTCATTGCAGCGGACTTGAAGGCTGGAGGAATCCCATGTTCTGATCAACAGTTTAGAGCACTGGACTATTTAGTTGTCGCTACAATGCTTGGCATCCTGAATAGTGGTTCATCCACCACAACAGTGGCAAACATCAAAGAGAAACCAGAGTTCTTGCTGCGGCAAAAGAGGTATAGAGGATTCTGTCCTGGAGTTTTGCATCCTAGCCTTGTCTGCAGTTTACATTTCAAGACGTGGACAATTGGCAGGCGGATTTTCTCGGCCAGTGACACCTGGATTTTCTCGGCCAGTGGCCCCTGGAGGGAATGTACCCTATAAAGGTGTGTGTGGCGGGGGAGAGGGTTTACAGCATCTGTGCCACAGGTGGTAGACACTGGATGTTGACCTCCTGCCTCCAGGATTAACAAAAAAAAATAGACGGGTTTGTCTGCTAGTGCAGAGAGCCTCTGGCAAAAGCAGTGTATTCTCTGATGGCTCTGTCAATCAGTACAGCCTGAACTATGCTTTTACTTCTCTGAAACCTCAGACTTCTGACAGATACTCCATGGGATCTTCTGTCCCAAGGACCAGTTTACCACCCTGCTTCACGGTTGCGGGCTTTAACTTTGACTATTGAAAAACAGGTCTTCAAAGATAGAATCCTGTCTGAATCAGTGATTCCTATGATGCTAAAAGCTAGGAAGTCCCACTTGCGAGAATGTCTATCATTGCAAATGGAAGATTTAATTTACTTGGTGCAAGGAAAGAAACTCTCTTCCCAAAAATATTTCTATTGTATCCTGAACTTTATACAGTTAGGTCTGGACCAGCAATTAGCCCTGAGTACCATCAGTAGTAAGATCTCTGCGCTTGTGATCTTGTTCGAGACTGCTGTCCCACTCCAGTACAACAGTAGGCGATTTCCCTATGTGGATGTTGTGTGGATGTTGTTCATGCTGTACAAGTATACCTCACAGCCACTGCTTTTTTTTTTTTCTTTGTCATCCCAGATGGTCCCTGCAAAGGGGGACTAGCTTTTTACTCCACCATTTCTAGGTGGCTCAGACTTGAGATTGAAAAAAAATCTTTTAGTATATAGCACCCAATTGTTGGAGATTAAGAATTTATATCCATATCAGTCCAAAGATCATAAATATGTGGAAAAAAAGGAGGACCAAAAAACCTATCTTAAACCCCAGAACTAATGTGTATTACCTTGCTACTTACTAGTCCTTACATGTGGTGGCAGCATTAGTTTTGTTTTTCAGATTTTCTTCTCTTTATTTTCATTCCGTGATCCTGACTCCAAAAACTACTCCATAGCGGCCATGGTTTCCATACGCTGCGCAGATGATGACCAAAAAGCCTAAAACAGCCGTATGCAATTTGGAATACGTGGCCTTTAATGTTAAGCTATATGTGCACTATACACCAGCGGTTCTGGATGTGCATCAGGCTGATGGGGCATAAAGCTATTTTTTTTTGCATGACTCCACCCAGTGTTCTGAAACGAGGAATAATCCTCTTATTTTTTTGGATATGTTATGGAATGAGACATGTGAATATCTTCTGTTTTAATAAGACTTTACTGTGCTACTCGATTCAGTTGGAGGACTTTTTGATTGCTTTAGTGCCTTCTCACCATATCCTGTATGCTTATACTGTCTAATCAGGAAAATATAAATACTTTGGGGTAAGGGTGTAATGTTAAAGGCTATGTGGTTGAAATCTATAGTGTTTTTCCCTAATTTTCTGCTGTTTATTGCAGAATGCAACAATATCACCTCATTACCAGATTCACTTCAAGGTTAATCAAGGGACTAATCATTTGTATTCTCTTGATGGTGAATCAGCCTTTCCAAGGCAATCAGAGTGGTTGGGGTTAATTAAGTCAGCAGAGACTTTGTCTAAATTTAGTATTTTATGGAAATCAAGTTCAGAAGGAAAAACTACATGAACTTTGCAGATCTTTATATTGCACACCATCATTGTTCATTTATTGAATAGAACTTGCACAGGGAACACTTGTTACACAACAAATAAATGGATATATAAATGAACCATTCACAACATGGTCTTTTCCTATAGTATGCTCTGCTTCCTCTAGACTAGCCTTTCTCAATCTTTTTAACAATCTCGGGGGACCCATGCTATCATTATTTTATCTACAGCTCAGGAGACATTAGCAAGAACAGTAAGTTGTGGACAAGAATTTAAAAAAAAAAGGAAATCTGGTGTACTTTGCATATTTGACACCCAAGGCTTCACTATATGACAATATTATTTTCAGTAATAACAATGGAATGAAACCATAATAATGGTCAGAAAAGAAAGCCAACAGTAAAAGTAGTAGTAGCAGCACTACTACCTACTACCATATTCAGCGAGTTCTGTGGAACAGTTCCCCATTACACCTAATTTTTCCAGAAATGATACTGTGTAAAGGATTGTTTTATTCCTACTTCCTTAGAATTAGGGAAAACATGACAAGCAATTGATGATCGAGTGATTATTTTACCCTAGTAAACTAATTTTAAAATGAGTAAAGCAACATTTATAAAAATAAAGTATTTATTGTATATGTTAATGGTGGTGGATATACGCACATTGTGGGTTGTGCTTTGTTTGGAAGCACAGCACAATGATTGCACCGGACCGTGTGAACCAGCGACCAACATGTTTGGAGCTGCAACAGTCTGACGTTGACAACGCCCCCCGCCCC
>NW_017306391.1:482277-545096 GCF_000935625.1 Nanorana parkeri
CTTTCCCTCCAGGTTGCAAGCAGTCCCTCTTCATCTGCAGGCACCATCAATCAGTGAGTCACCTCAGGTTTCCATACAATTAATGTATATCACACTGTAAACCAAGTTGTTCAAAAGGTTGTAGCGCTTCTTTTTTTGGTTTTTGTTCATTCTGCACACAGGGTTCCTCTCCCTGCTCAAGAAGCTAGCACACCTAATACCACCAATTGTATTTAAATACCTATCCCATTTCACAGTTGTGCGCTTACCATACATTTTTGTTGGTTTGATAGAGTTGCGCTATCATGCGACATAAAAATTTTTTGCAACTGTTGCCATTTTATTCTACAGGGTATCATTTTTCAGAAGATATATAATACTGGGGGTTTTAAGTAATTAACATTTGTGCAAAAACGGCTCTGGCACAGAAAGGATTAAACCGGCTGTTTGACTTAGTCTTACAGCTGCTATCTGGACCAGTGTATCCTCAGCAACAGGTCTTGCCTGGGCCTGTTGCTGGACCAAACATTGCAGGACTAGTCTGGAATGTGATCTTTGGCTACCGGGCTCCACTTTCCAGACCTTTTGTTAGCCATAGGATGCTCCTCAGGTCCAGAACCGTGGCACAGCCTCTAAAAACTTGTGAGTAAGCCATTAAGACTGCAGCTTATATTTCTTCGAAAATAGTTTTGCAAGCCCCATTCCTTTGTCCTTTCACTCAATGAGCTCTGCATTCTGGCCTCTTCCAGACCTCTATGTACTGTGTCAGCTAGCTGCATTCGCCAAATTTAGAGTCATGGCACAACCTGTAGACGTGACCCAGTTGCTACAGACTTACCTGAACTATGTTGGATACAGCTGTATCCAGACATTCTGTATTATCAGACTTGGGGGATTGAAATTGACTGGAACGTAACCTCCGGACAGGGAGCTTTGCTTCTCTAACTTTGGTGCACTGTGTTAGCTACAAAATGCTTTTAAATTCCAGAGCTGCAGCCCAGCCTCCAGTGTGCCCAGTCTCTAAGAGCTCACTTAGTGAGTAAGGCACTTGAGCACTGGGAGCTACATCACAGTTGACACAGTTTTTACATTTTTCAGCCATCACCATTAGCATGGTAGCAATTAAGAGTGCTGACGCCATCTAGGTAGGGTTGGTGCACACGCACATTTTTTTCTCCCATTTTCAGCCTAGAGGAAGCACGGTCTTGTTTAGGTTCTTAGTTCCCTGACACCTTGTGGAACATCTGATCTCAGGTCTGGTTCCACTGTCTGCCTATTGTGACTTTGTCACCTCTGGCAGCCTACGACCCTCGTCAGCACCAGCTGCTTTGGTTTGTGAGTATGCAAGACCTTGCATCACTTTGGGACCAGTTATTCTCTGCTACACGGTGCAACATGCTTTTCCCCAAAGATGCATCATAGGGCAGTTCTGCTTCAAATGATGACCTTCCAGGAGGGATTGGTGCCTTCAACATAGATCCTGAGAGCCCTGTTACTATGTGATCATCCTCCTCTGATGTTCTGCAGCATGAAGTTAAGACCTCTCATTCATTCACAGGAGCTTTAATATCCACTTCAGACTTTTAACAGTCTGTGCACAATTAAAGCAACAGCCTACTTACAAGGGTTCTAAGCTCACTTTGGCGTATTCCATAACTAAACTTACTACGGTGTCTCCACCTCTATGTATGCCTAAAGTTTCTACTAACATCTCTCGCTCAGATTCAGAGTTATTTCTAATGAAGAGCCTGTTTCCCAGCAAGTCCCATATTACTTGGTTTTACAGGAATGTATTGGTCTCCTAATTGATGCAGTGCATTCTACCTTGTAATTAGAAAATGAGCCTGCTGTTCCAGTCATTGGGTCCTATAGCGCTGTGGCCACAAAGACGCTCCCATAACATTCTGTTGGTAAAACCCCCCTTTGTGAAGATTGTATACAACCTGTGTAATCACTTACTCTTCCTGACAATGAGCAGGAGCTATTTTCCTTTGGAAGGGAATTTATTGACAAATAGTATCTACCCACTGTACACGCAAATCCCCACCTTAGAGAATGTACAACTAAACAGGTTGATTATGTTCTTACCTTTAAGCATTTCACTGACTTGTACTTTAGTTCTCCTTTTTTGCAAAAGATTAAAAAATGAACTAACGCAGAGCCCCTTCCCCAGAACCCCCCAGTCCCCACTGCACTTGGCTGTTTAGATGACAACGTCCCATAGCCATGTGACCATGCTGAACAATGGGAAGTCTGAGAAGTGATGCTCAATGATCAGCATGGTGATGTGATCACGCTGATCAATGACTGCTAGCAATAAATAAAGAATGAAAAAAACAAATAAATAAAAGAGACTGCTTCATCTTGAGGTTAGGCTATCACAACTTGGAGCTTCGGGGACAAACGTCTAAAGCACTGCGTTTCACTTGCGATAGTCTTTTGTAAGCAACTAAGCTTGTGGCTTACATGGATCTAAAGTATGTTCACATGCATAGGATGCTTTGGCTTCATGTCTTGCATGCTGAGGATGCCCTTAAACATTTAATTTACTTACCCTATTCAGTTCTGTCTTTGAAGGAGTCTTTCCTAATACCTCCAGTGGTTGGAATATACATCCAGCATAGAAGGTCTGTAGACGCAGCAGAACAACCCCATTCTTATTCTGTTTCTTCAGCAGCAACTTGTAGACATTTTACTCCAGATGCAAATCTAGAGGTTACAAATGCTCTGTTGAACCTGGCTAGCTCTCTGAATATGTACATTTTTCTATGTTGAAGGCTGTCTGTTGTCCCGAGTCATTTATTAGTTTGTGTGCTAGCAACAAGACCCAGTTTCCACTACTTCTTGGCCTTGTGACAGTAAACTCTTTAATGTCTCATGGATAGGAACATTTTACTTCCTACCCATGAGACAAACTATTTTAGCATCCCTAGTGCCTTGTTTTCCTTTGCCTACCTATGGTGAAATGCCTTAGCTACCGTCACTGAAAAGAGTTGGTGTCCTTCATCCTCGCAGTTCTTGCACATGAGGGTTCTGTAGTCCCCTTTACTTGGCGATATCACATCCTACCTATCCACCCTGTTTGAGAGAATCTCAGGAATAATCTGGGAATCCCTTCCCTTAGTTTCCCCTACTTAATGTTTCCCTTTATACATTCGCTTTTCCTTCTGACTTACTGTAGGTGCATAGCCTAATTTTTGGATTCTCTATCTGGAGTTTTTCTATGGAAAGCCTTCTACATAATGCTGAATTCTGGGTATTATGCCTTTCTTTGTTCTGTGAGTAATTCCCCTTTGGATGTATCCCCTCACTCCTCTAGTCTGTTCCTACAGACAATTTTTTGGATCCTTAAATCACATGTTCTACATTAGAACAGTGAGGGCCCTTCACCTGAGTGCTCTTTTTCCTCAAAAGAGTGACAGCAGACCGAAAACTCTATTATTTGACTGAACACTTCCCACTAATATGATATTGTACTTCTAGAGAGTTACTTCAGGTGTTTATTGTAAGGATTCCTTCTTTCTACTCCTGTTGTCTTGTTTGCTAATTTGCGTCACCAGGTCAATCCTTTGTGTCTTTCCCTTTTTGCAATGATCTTTTTCATATTAGATTGGCTCTTCTTCATAAACCTTCCCTTGAGGCACTGATTGCTTAATCAATTTTTTTGTAAAAGTACACAACTGTTGGATAGCCCAGTGGCTTTTGGGCATCCCACATATTTAAGTATGACTACAATCCTGCATTCCCCAATGGCTGACAAAATAGGACGTCTGTACTTGCCGTAAATATTTTTCTTGAAGTCCACTGAGGGACACAGTTCCTTCCCTTCTGTGTTAATGACCTTATGTATTGTTTGCTCACAAAACTAGAGTATGCCATTTTGAAGGTAGTGCTATATGGGAGGTGGCGTAACATTTTTGTTTTTTGTAGGCGACAGTATGACCCACATATCCAAGGATTACTACAGTCATTTGTCCCTCACTGGACTTCTAAAAAAGGATCTTATGGCAAGATCAAAACTTTTATGGTATAGTTCATTTTACAATTACCAGTCATTGCAAAATATTTTTTTCTCCATTAAAGCCATAGACCTCAATGGGCAGTCTACTCTTAGTCCTGCATGCTTTGATCATTCCACAATGTGTGGAACATGTTTGTGGCTGTGGGTGAGATAGGGGGTAAAATGTTGCTGGCTGTATTTTATTTGATAAATTGTACTATGCCATATGAGGGTGATCCTTTTGAATATAACTAAACAAATTAGGATTGACTTAACTATTACATCTAATGATTAACTTTGTACCATTAATAAGCATATTGTTGTGTGTGGCTAGGCCAATATAAATAATATGTACAGAACCAAGAGATTATCATGTTGTCCTAGGAACATTTCTAGGCTGTATATTCCACAGAGGAAATTGTCTGCTGTTGTCTTTTACTGGCAGCCTTCAGGTCAAGGTGAGCGCAAGCAATAAAAGCTAGTAAGCACAGATAAGAATTGATGCTAATGTCAATGACCGATCTACGTTTTGGTTTTTGCGCCGTATTAACTTTTTCACAGATGTTATTGTAGGCTTTTCATTGTTGCTTTTTTAGAATCCCAACCCAGATAAATATATTTGATTATTTTTGGTAGGACATTGCCATTTATCTGGCTTCATCTGAATTCCCATGTGGCACTTATGTGCGGTGTCTTTTTAAAATATGTGATATGCAGCAAAATAGATACGATTGTGGTAAAGCTCTCTGTGCAGTCACTAGAATCACAGTTTTAGTTCAGATTTCGATAGCCTAAAAATCAAATCTCAATTATTAGTGATATGTATTGCTGTTTCAATAGTGTGACAGAACAAGCGCTGTACTAGAGTATATCTAGAACTGCATTTTATTTTCTTTATAAAGTTTTTTTGGGTGTAAATAGGTTATGCTATCTGTGTCCCTTTCGTCTGTGACACAGCAAGACGTGAGAGGAAAGCTCTCCAAAGTGAACCAGAACAGGTATCACCACTGGAAGATTAACCCTGATCTCTTGTTCTGGTGAAAACAAAAAAATTTGGATTTCCCATCACTTTTCTGTTCCGATGACGAGGGTTGTTGGGACAAATAGAGAGGGCAAATCTCCCAAGCTGGGACACAAACAGCAATAAATACCTATTAGGGGTTCCAATACTTTCATACTCTATTAAAAACTACAAGAAATGTTTTGGCTCTAGCTACACTTTGCTCAGCCCTACTTAATTTAATGTTTTATAAGGGGATAGAAGCTAGTGGTCTGATTTCCCAACTAGCTTCATACACCTGCTGGCATTCATGGTTTTGTTGTCTATCACTATGGAGGCTTATTTCACTTACTGCAAAAAGGGGTGGTTTACTGCTACATTCTCTGTAATACAACATAAATGAGCAATCTAAGACCTTTGTAAATGCTATTATAAATGGGCAGCCTTGTAAAGCTCCCCAACGCATTTTCATTCTAGCCAGCAAAATCAAAGCTGTTTCCACTACTGGTAAAATCAGAGATTTTTTTTTTTTTTGCATGCATGCATGCATTTGCAAATTCACTGTGCCTCATCAAACCACCTCTGTAAAGTGTTCCTAACTCAAAACTATCGGAGTTCCCAACTATGGGACATATGCACCAATTAGCCATAACATTCTGACCACCCGCCTATTCTTAGGTAGGTCCCCTCTTACCACCAAAACAGCCCTGACCCATTGAGTCATGGACTCTACTAGACCTATGAAGGTATGCTGAGGTGTTTGGCATCAAGCTGTCAGTAGCAGATTCTTTCATTCCTGTAAGTTGCAAGATGGGGCCTCCATGGATCGGACTTGTTTTTCCAGCACATCCCACAGATGCTCAATTGGATTGAGATCTGGAGAATTTGGAGGCCAAGTCAACACCTTGAATTCAATGTTGCATTCCTCAAACCAGTCTTGAACCATTTTTTGCAGTATGGCAGGGCGCATTATGCCGCTGAAAGAAGCAACTGCCATCAGGTAATAACCTTTCCATGAAGTAGTGTACTTGGTTAGCAACAATGTTTAGGTAGGTAGTACTTGTCAAAGCGCCATCCACATGGAGGAAAGGACGCAAGGTTTCCCAGAAGAAAATTGTCCAAAGAATCAAACTGCCTGCGCCGGCGTGTCTTCTTCCCATAGTGCATCCCAGTGCCATCACTTCCTCAGGTAAGCAACACACACACTCGGCCATCCACATTAGGTTAAAGAAATCATGATTCATCTGACCAGCCCAACTTCTTCCATTGCTCTGTGATCCAGTTCTGATGCTCATGTGTCAGTTTTGGAGCTCTGACCCAGTCTAGCAATCACAATTTGACCCTTGTCAAAGTCGCTCATATCCTTATGCTTGCCCATTTTTTCTGCTTTCAACACATCAACTTCAGGGACAAAATGTTCAATTGCTGCCTAATATATCCCACCCAATTCCAGGTGTTACTGTAAAAAGATAATCAAAGTTATTCATGTCACCTGCCAGTGTCATAATGTTATGACTGATTGGTGTATAGCAATGCATACATTGAAAGCAAATTATCAGGAGGTTGTCCACTTTTCCTTTAAAGTACAGCCACTCACCAGAAGCCCAACACAGCACAATGGCAACTAAATACTGGGGGTATTCAGCTGCCTTTTAGCTGTGCTGGGCTTTTGGTGTGTGGCTCTACCTGTAAGGAGGAGAGGGCCACCTTCTGGTAACCTGCTCTTAATTTTTTGCATTGCTATGTCTGTCCCACAGTTGGAAAATCTGATAGTTATTAGTTAGAACCACGCATTACAGAGGCGCCTTTACAAACCAATGTGGCTTCACATGTATTTGAAAATGAATGGGGGAAAAAAATCATAGTTTTTAATCAGAGTAGTCGAAACTGTTTAGTATTTAGTAGAAATTTGTATTGCTTTGTGAAGCGCGTCATTGAACATTCAGAAAAACTAACCCCTTTTAACCCATTTTGAGGTATGGGTATATTTGTTTGTTTTTTTTACTTAGCATGTCATTATTATTATTATTATTATTATACAGGATTTATATAGCGCCAACAGTTTACGCAGCTCTTTACAATATAAGGAAGACATTACAATACAATTCAGGACAAGAAGGTAAAGAGGGCCCTGCCTGTGAGGGATTACAATCTAAAAGGAAGGGGCAATTGATACATGAGGAGGTAGCTGTGTGGGGATGGAATTGTTTGAGAAAGTGATAGTTCAATGGTTAGGTTGAGGTGAGATTCCCTGAAGAGATAGTTGGACAGGTAAAGAGTTCCATAGGATGGGAGAGACTCTAGTGAAGTCCTGGAGGCGAGCATGGGAAGAGTTGTGGGAGCTGAAAAGCAGAATGTCTTTTGAAGAGCGGAGGGGACGGTTAGGGTGATACTTTGAGACCAGGTTTGAGATATAGCCGGGGGCAGAGTTGTGGATGGCTTTGTAAGTGGTTGTTAATATTTTGAATTTTATCTTTTGGGCTATTGGAAGCCAGTGTAGGGATTGACAGAGGGGGGTTGCAGGTCTAAACCAGGGAAAATGTTTCCCATAATGAAGTAGTGTCTTCCTCTATGAGCTGCTTTGCTATCACTTGGTGGACGTAAATGAATGGGTGAGCACAGACACATCAGACATATAATTACTGAAGTTGTTAGTTATTGGACTTTATATTACCTGTTCTCCAATAGCCAGGGAGGTAGGCAAAACTGTAAACTGATTATTATTTTTAGAGACATCAACAAACTGCTCTTTAAAACCATCACAGTAGATTTGCGAAAAGGTTGCTATTCATTATCTGCTACGTGTGACAGAAGTATGGAGGAAGTAGAGAAATGCTGCAGATAGACATAGTAGTGGATGTAGGTGCTTTAGCAATTGAGGTCAGCTTGTGTCTCCTAGTAAAAGGCAGAATATAAACACCAGTAAATTAACAATTTTCTTTTTGCCTTCTGGCTATGCTCTGTTTACACCTGGCATTATACTGGAATTCACAATTTAAAATGGCACATCTGGTCTGATACAATCCCAATCAAATGAAAATCCCCCTTGATTAGTTTTGTACTATTGCTTGCTTCTCAATCAGTTGCATGAAAACACTTTGGGAAGAATTTATCAATGTCGCATCAGCAGCGTCTCTCAAACTGTCGTATCCCATATTTCTAGTGCATATAGCGATAGATTTATTCTCTTAGTTTCTGTTTAATTCCTAAATGCCTAAATAAGGAGAATTGTCTCTAAACTGTCTCTATATTTTTCTGTCTGTAAACAGTCTCTAAACTGTTGCAAGTTTGCTGGGAACCTCCTGAACGATAGCTGAATAGCCTGAGGTGCTCAGCTGACTTGAGGGTATGAGTTATCTTTGCAATAGTTAAAGAAGTGCTCAGGAACACTTCTAGAATGTGCGTCTGTTTGGAGGTTTTTTATTGTCAAAATGCTGTACACAAATACGGCGCAGTTGGAATATTATAGGAAATGTCACAAAATGTGCAGTGAGTCCGCAAACATTATGTCACAAAAACAAACAATAAAAGCATAACATATAAACTTTTCAGTTAGCATGCCATTTTGGTGTTTGCGGCTAAAAATGTTGTCGCAAACACATTCATAAATTCCCTCCCGTTCTATTTTAAAAAAAAATTGTAGATTCCTATTTTGACTATTTTCTGCTCTTTTTCCTTTATTCCAGAATGGGTAGCCTGTGTTCATTCGAAGTTCCTTGTCCTCTGCTGCCTCCACGATGTGAAGAATGTCTTGCAGCTGCATGATCTTGCTACTGGCCGCCATCTTAAGACTTTTCCTTTGGATGTTGGTAGCATTGTAGGATACAGTGGTCAGAAAAAGGACTCTGAGATTTTTTACCACTTCACATCTTTTTTATCACCAGGTGGGCATGCATTCATTATTATTACTACAGATATGTTTTGCTTGTTTTATTACTGTTCATGCACTTTCTTGGCTTTGTTTTATGTAATACATATTACTGGGAGAATCAACAACAAATTCTGTCTTATAAATACATTGGGGTTATCTAGGTAAAAAAAAGACAACATATCCAACCAGATACAAGTTTTTAGCATCTCATAATAAGCATCACTGGATCTCTGATTCAGGAAAGCCACTTTGTCTCACGTACTCTTTTTACATACAGTTGTGAGCCTGAGTGGTGATCTGGTGACATTATACTGTATGCAAGTGAAAAAGTTGCATAGGAAGTAATCAGAGGCTCAGCATCACTTTCTTAGGAGGATAAAATAAATGGCAAAGTACCTGTATGAATGGGCTCACTGAGTAGCAACTACCATTTAGACATATGTTGACCTCATGATAGGTTACCAGTAAGGTACCTAATGCATTCTTACAATTATTTAAGTATGTCCTCATAGATCCACCAGTCAGCTGCCCCGGAGCGGGAAGGGGGGAATCCAGCCCCTCCCCTGTCACGACAGAGAGCCGTGACAGGATCGAGAGGTGAGCGAACGCCGGTATGTGTTCGCTCACCTCCCGATCTACTGAGCCGACCTGTGATAGTCTCATTGTCACAGGTCGGCTAGAACTATGAGGTGAGTGATAAGCACTCACCTCATAGTTCTCCTTTAACAAAGCACTGTAGAGGATGCACCAGTATTTAAGGATTCCATAGATAAACTTTTAGAGACTATGTAAAGCCTTGTTTTTGCAGGCCTTGCATTGCAACCTTCTATGGCCTTGATGTTTGGTCAAACATTAGAGGAATGGACAAAACTCATGGCAAGAGATTCAGCTCTACTCCACCCTAATTCTGGAGCAATTAGGCTTGATGCCAATAGCCCTGCACTACTGCGATCATGGATGTCTCCCATCTTATTTCCTGTATGGGCCTCTTATAATTGAACACACAGAGAAATGTTGCATTGTGGAACTGACATGTAAAAAACATTTACTGTTTGTGCCCTTGGAGGTACAACATCTCTTCAGAACTGTCTTGGACACCCTTGTGTCTGCTCTACCCCAGCAGAAGTCTAGAATCATTAATTCAGTCAAAAATTCCAGTAGTCATAGCCTCCCTTTATCAAGGAACACTTTCTGGTTTCGTAGACATCAAGCATTTGTACATTCATGTCCCCATTTTTCCAGAACTTTAGCAATTCCTTCACTTTGCTCAGGACTTACAGTTTGTGGCCCTGGCATTCGTTCTGCCTTCCATATCTCGTGTATTCAAAAAGGATCTAGCCCCTATGCTTGCCTTGTTGCACTCCCAGGCATTCCCATTTTGGGGTATCTGGATGACCTCCTGTTGTGGGTGGAGTCAGAACAGGTCCCGACCTACAATTTGATAGCAATAGTTCAGACCCTGAAAAGGTCAGATTGGATCCTAAACCTTCAGAAATCTCTGTTTAACAGACTCATCACCTAAAATATCTGGGTCTAAACCTGGACACTGCTAGTTTTCCTTCCACCACAAAAACTTCAAACTTTTCAAATAGTTTTAGTCTCTGGAAAAACAGAATTGCCTGACAAGGACCAGGTTATGTGTGATCTGATGGCTTAGGAATCCAGCTATGTAGTTTGGGAAATCCGTACTTCTGATACTTTGGAAGATCATTATAACAGGGTCCTAGACACCGTGTTAGTGCAGAGGACGTGGACATTAAAATTAATTCTGTCTCCCAATCAACATCATGGAGCTTCAAGCGATTTTGGTTGCCCCTACAACATTGGACATCTCGACATCTCTGACCTTCATTTGACCAACTTCAAGCAGGTTTTGCATTCCTGTTCTCTTCTGACACAAACATGGGCTGTAAGCATTGTCACCTTAGAAAAGGAAGTACAATGTATACAAGTAAAACTGGGATTCACTGGGTAATATTTATTATATTAAACACAAAAAACAGCTTCTGCAGTGCATCTTAAAGGACCGTGCCCTACTGTTTAGCTGATTTTTACTTTTGAGTATACATACACTTTCACAGGGTAACTTCACAGATACGTACCAGTTGTTTGCTACACAGTGCAGTGGACTATTTTCTGTTCAGTGTGTCTATCTCAAATCAGTATATTTTTAGATTGCAACTGACATTTTTCTACTGTGAAGAGTATTTATGCTCTGAGATTGTGGGGAACATTTAAAAATCTACCTGCTGAGACATTTAGCATTCAGACCTGATGAAAATGTGAAAGGCCAGACTTTTAATATAAAATAAAAAATATGTTTTCAACTTTCTTGAAAGCATGAAAAGATATTTTATGTTTTTATTTGTAGTATCACAGACATAGTACGCTTCACAAAACGAACACATTTTCATTATAATATTTCTTGTATTTTCATATAACAGCAAAGTCATGGCTGCTTATATAGTTTGTCTTTAGGCAGGAACAACAACAATATTATATAGGCACAATTATCTGTAAATGCAGTTCTAGACTAATATGTCCATCTTTTGAGTCTACCTGAAAATCCCAAGCCTGAATCACTTATTTTTTTCTTTTTTTTTTTTCAAATTTACCTTTCAGTTGCTCAGCATTACTTTTATTCTTCCTAGAGTTGAATCTTGTTTTCTTCACTTGCAATGTTGTACAGAAATTCAAATAGCCATTTAGAGATGCATATTTGCTGACAGTTCTGCAATTACTGGGCATATTGTCAATAAAACTTTGGGAATACAGAGGGGGGTGACTGCTGTGAGTTGTCTGTGTTAGTAATCAAAAGATTTAGCACAGTATACAAGAGAATTCTTTGCCTGATTTGGACACAGTAGATGTAAAATTCTTTCAGCCTGGAAGATCACCCGTTGATACTAGATGGGAGCTTAGATGTTTACATTAGCAAGAGCAACAGTATTAAAGATTTCTACATGCTTTTCCATTTTGTTCTTTGGTGGCCACAAAGCTACAAACATTCTTGCTCAAATGATGTGTACAAAATGTGTTCCTGGTTGTAATTTAACTGCATCTAAGCATATTAGTATAATTTAGCCATGTTTTCTCAGTCAGCATTTTCTCAGTCAGCATTTTCTCAGTCAGCATTTTCTCAGTCAACCATGCATTGCAAGGGTTAAGTGCTCGCTTTGGTCTAGGGTCTACAAAAAAAAAGTCGACTCACCCGATCCTTGGTCTCATCTGACTGTTAGACTGGGGTGCTCCACTGCATGGGTTATTTTTTACATGCCTGGAGTTCTTCTTTAAAGTTTGAAAACCAGTTTTAAAGCTAGAAGTGTGTTAGTAGTAGTAGTAGTAGTAGTAGTACTATATTTGGATAGTAACATATTACACAGAGTTGTACATCAAAAAAACAAAGTTCACATTAAGCTGCAGAACAAAAAATGCGCGTGGGCTCAAAATCCCAGCACCCCATTACCTAAATATCAACAATACAGCTTCCTGACCAATAACTGGTCTGTTTCCTCCTGTTCTCATGCCTTCTTGCTGAATGCCAAATGCAATGAGCAGAAAAGTGCAGGGGCGAGAGAAGGTGAGCCAGATATAGACCGGGAAATGTGTGGTTGAACTAAGCTGGCGAGCAGACACCTATGGGTGCTTGCTTTTATAGCTCTCATGCCACCTTATAAGATACAGTTTGCCTACAGGTTTCCTTTAAGAGTTTTTGGGGAAAATACATGTAATAGGTAAGAAATATGGCAGTGGCTTCAGGTCATGGTGGGAGGTCTATAATTATTTTTGAAAGAGTCTTCTAGCCCAAATTTAGCTTTTTAAACTTTGTATGGGGAGGGGTTAGACATTGTGTCACGTTTCAAATTTACGGCTTGATCAGAGCATCAACAGGCAACAAATTCCCTTCTGGTATCAGGTCACAAAAGCAAGACTATCTCTTCAGAATAGCTGGCAGAAGGGGAGATAGGATGCAGTGGAGGACACTGAATGAGGAGAAATTGGAAACAGCATCTCGTCCAGAATGAATTACAACAATGGGAATTGAGTTGATGTCCTGGAAAACAGTACCTCGACTTACACATTTTCTAGGGCTGAAGCAACTAATAGATTTTGTCAATAATCAATATTGAAAATCGTTGTCAACGATTCTCATTTTCGATTAGCTGATCTGGGCTCAGTCCCCTCCGACCACCGCTGCTCCCAGTAAATAACTGAGGATATAGTATTCAGATACTGTGTCCCCAATTACGAATGAACAGGAAGTGCTTCATATCACTTTTTGTCCATTCATGTATGAATGAACAAGAAACCTCTGTACTGTGTGCTTCCTGTTCATTGAGTGCTGGGGCTACAGAAAAGGAGACTGAGGACTCAGTGTCAATCTCTTTTTTCTTTTTCTTTTTTTTATTTCAAAAGGGAAATATCATGGGTCTGTTTATATATAGTTAATTAGTTTGTTCCAGAGGTAGCCACCACACTCTATTTGTTAGGTAAATGCTCATCCAGTTAAAAAACCATATAAATCCAAAAAAGGGACACACATGGGTATTGCGGCGGAGAGATGTTAAAGCATCAATGTTTTATTGTTGTTGAAATATCAATGTAGCTCAGTCCATCTTTCTCAATATCTTCCTCTTGAGAAAGATGAACTGAGGTACATTGAAGCGTTGACAATAAAACGCTGATGCTTTGACTTCTCAACTGTCAGAGGAGATACAGGAAGGAGACTGCCAACATCCTTTGGAATGGGAAGTAATCTTACGGTAGCTCATGTAGTATTGTATAGTCTCTAATTAAATCATCTATTACTTCAGGTGTCTAGCAGTTTGTTTTTATTTCTGTAGTTTATATGTATTTAAAAAAAAGTATGTATGAATTTGTCAACAGCCTGTCGGAAAAATATTTTATCATTAGATATTAAAATTCTTTAGGTGGAGACACTTGTGAAGTCTGTTAGATTTTAATTATTGGTTTACATTAAAAACATTTACATTTGTTAGTAACTGGCTTCATTTTAAACTGCGTATAAGGAATAATTGAGCCACATTTATAACAGGATTCATTTTCCTGTGAATAAGTGCTTATAAATTATTCAATGTATAAATGTACCCAAGGCCGTTTATTAGCGTTCTGCAGCTTTTGTCATTCATTACATTTTATAGTGCTTTCAGATCCATTGTTCTTCCTGTGATCTGTGTGTACCAAGCTGATGTTCCTTAACTCTTGTTTTAGGTATAATTTATCACTATGACCTGACCAAAGGCACAGAAGAGCCAAAAGTTTTCCGGGAAGTGACTGTCAAAGGTTTTAATCCATCGGACTACCAGACAGTTCAGGTGATTAAACGCTGCTGTGCTCATTTGCATAGATAAATACGGCATCTTTGTTTCTGACTTTTAGTCTTTTAAAGCTTCAGTAGCTCTGTTTTAAATAATGCGTCTCATGGTTAGAGGTACATAATCTGTCTCGATGTGGGAAGACAGCTGATGCATATCCTGATCTGCCGCTCAATATTATGTGGACCAGCCTTTCTCTCAAATCCTGTCATTTCTGAAGAACACAGTGTAATGATGGTTATAATGACACCTGTCAACTCAGCTCAAGCCACAGAGCTAATAGATAAATGGGTAGGTGTCAGAAGAAAATGACTTCTACTTTGACACAGTCTAAGCTGGAAAGTGTCTGAAAGAGAATGAAAGTCAGTCATATCTTTACAAGTATTTGTCCTTGGTTTAACCTTCTCTGTTTTCTTAGTGCTATTTTAAAATGGTTTCCGAGTCTGCTTTTAATTATAATTATAGGTGCACCAATATTTCTGTGATTGGTCTCTTAGCAAACATCTCAGTGTAGATCACAAAAAGTGTTTAACAGTTAAACAGTATGGCTCCAGCTGCTTCATAGGCAGTGATAACTAGAAATGTGTGTTGGCTTGGTGCTTGGGTTCCCTCAAACCCTTGCAAAACTGTCAGTGGCACATCAACCTCCCGAGCCAATCAACTGCAGTGGAGCATTCCCCGCCCTGCAGCTACATGTAGCAAAGTGGGAAGGAGTGCCCCAGCTGCAGCTGATTGGGCCGGGAGATTGATGTGACACTGGCAGTTTTTGGGTGGGCTAGGGTGAAGTATTGTGTGCTTTTAGACACATCAGTAAGCCAGGCCAGGGTATAAGCCTTCCTAATAGCAGCATGTCTCAGTTCTTTGCTAGAGTCCTAGCAGGATAGACGTCTTTCCTTCAGCTGGGCTGTCTTAGCCTGGGTTCACTCCTAAGCGTATCGAATATGCGCGTTTCGTGATGCGCGCTTTTACCGCGATTCGCAGTAAAAAAGTGCGACAAACGTGCATTTCTGAGGGATACTTGGCTGTATCCCAATGGAAACGCGCGACAAAAACGCCCCAAAGAAGCTCCTGTACTTCTTTGGGCGTAGGACGTTTTGTAGCGCGTTCATACGGCCTGTAATACTCCCAGGTGTGAACCATACCCATAGGAAATAATGGGATTTCGGTGTTTGAGCGTTTTGCAGAGCGTTTGAACACGCTACAAAACGCCCAGGTGTGAACCGGGCCTTAAAGACGAACCTGTGATTTTGCTAGCCATTTCAGTTTTTTTTCTTCAGTTTTTTTTTTTTTTCTCAATCAATATTCTTCTCTACACTGCGGCTGAAGGTTTCCCTCTGATTTGCAGCTATCTGGCCCGTGGTGTCTTTAGCCTGGATTTTGTAATGTATCACCCTTGCGCCCTGCTGGACTGGGCGTTGGAGGGCTAACCTGCAAGTGTCCTTCTGCACTGGGTTCCGTGTGGAGGGCCTTCCAGACTCGGTTCTATTTTAATTGAAGTAACTTCTGCTGTGTACATTGTTTTCTGAGCACAGTTTTTCTTTTATGCTGGGCAGACATGGGAGAGTTTCCAGTCAGGTAGGCTATCCTGCTAAATAGATTGAGTCTTCATTATAAAACAATCAATCAACTCAACAAAATCTGTCATTAGAATCTGTAGTTCTGTTAAGCAGAAGTAGTAAAATACAGCTCCTTAAAAGGTACCAAATGATGAAAAGCACACCTCCTTTATGCAACATGATTCTCAAACCACAATAAACGCATATCCTATTGCACACCAGACTGGAATCCCACTGTAGTATGTAGAAGGGTGCTGGAAAGACGTGCGGTTGGCGCCGCAGAAATTCAAACGTAGAGGAGATAGTCACCGGCAACACCAAGGTTCAGTGCATCAATACGTCCTTTTATTGACAGCAGATACACATGGCATCACAAGTATAAACACCGTTTCGGAACCAAGCAAGGTCCCTTCATCAGGCAAATAACATAGCGACAAGCACTGTGTCACTATGTTATTTGCCTGATGAAGGGACCTCACTTCCGAAACGTTGCTCATACTTATGATGCCATGTGTATCTGCCGTCAATAAAAGAACTAATTAATGCATTGGACCTTGGTGTGTGGGTGACTATCTCCTCTACGTATGATTCTCAAACCAGACACTCTCAAAATGTTTACTTTTACTTCTGCTGGCATCTTCAGTGGAACTCGTATGGTGCTGGCTGCTAAAGTGTATCTGTTGCATTTTGGGATTCTGCTGCTGCATGTCCAAACTCTATTTGGAAGCTCCAGTTAAAAGCTTTGTGCTATTGGGTTCAGGATTCTGGGCACCCAGGAGATACTTTGCATGGAAATAAAGCTATATGCAGGCACCTTTGGCTGAGATCTCTTAGGACCCCGAATTACTGTTAAATGTTTTCTATGACTGGTTCACCCTAAACTTTGCACTTTAAAAGCTGACTAAATCTCCACAATTAGTGGACAGTGTCTATCTTCTCGCCTTGCTTCTTTTACCTCTTCTCCTAATAAACAACAGGCGCATTTTAAAACCTCAATGTTTGAATTATATGACAATATTTGTACTTTGTACTGAAAAAGGAAATACTATATTATATGTGCATCAAGTTCCTGTGACTTGCTTTCCACTGTATATTTATATATTTTATATATAGATTGTATTATTAGGATTTAGGTCACAACAAGGATAAAATAAGAATTTTCAGTTAACTGCATTTTCCATTTAAAGTTGTCTCCCACATACAGGCTAAATATAAATTAATAAAGGATGAGGATACTTCTGTCAGGTAGCAAATACAAGTTGGTATTTGCTTAAAATGTATGTAAACCTGAAGAGACAAAAGCTGTTATTTGCCTCCTCAGTCAGTCAAATAATTTTCTGATTGTCTGTGTGAAAGACTAACAGGGCTATTCACAAGGGTGAAGAGTTTTGGAGAAGTAAGGAGAAATGAACAATCTAGGACAACATAGCTGAGCTGGAAAGTGAGCTGAATTTGAGAATTTTTCCAAATCAGCTATGTTGTCCTAGATCAGGGGTGCCCACAAGGTCGATCGCGATCTACCAGTCGATCACGTAGCGATCACTGGTAGATCGCCATGTCCTCTCCTCCCGCCGCTTCTCTGGATCCCCGCTGCTCTCCCTAGCGGGGACTGGACGATCCCCTTGCCCCCCCCCCCCCCCGCTTCTCTGGATCCCCGCTGCTCTCCCTAGCGGGGATCCGAGAAGAAGTGAAGGAACCGGCGGCAGGGGAGGACGGAGCCGCTGTCACAGAACTAATGCAGAGCGGTGAGGAGAGAGAGAGAGACGCTCGGCCGGCGCCTCTCTCTCCCCTCACTGCTCGTCCGTAAAAAAGTAAATAGTAAAAAATAAATTTTAAAAACGTTGTTTTTTTTCTTGCCTCAGGCGCAAAAGGAGCTGGCTACCGCTATGCTTCTGTGGTGCTCGTGCGGCTGCCGGCTGAATGTGTCAGACGCTGCAGATGGAAAGGTGCAGGACACCCCATGTGCAACGTCGGCCACACGAGCACCACGGGAGGACAGGACGCCGGGACATGTAGGGCGCACTGGAATGTAAGCCGGCCGACTCCCTGCGTTCAGGTGCGGGAGGGGGTGTGGAGCTGTATTGAAGTCAATGGCATCGCCCACATTGTGATCGCCCGCACTTGGAGCGCAGGCCTGCATTCCGGTCCAGTGCGATGTGCAAAAATAGTGCTCGCAGCATTTTTGCGGATCACACTGGACTGGAACACAGGCACTAATGCAGGCGATCGCACTTTGGGCGAGGGGCCTGCCTGCGGAGCCTGGCTGCGCTGCCATTGACTTCAATGCACCGCCACGCCCCCTCCCGCCCCTGAATGCAGGTGTTTTTTCGTTGGTAGATCTCAATGAGCTCGTCATTTGAAAATTAGATCTCCAGACGAAAAATAGTGGGCGCCCCTGTCCTAGATTGTTCACTTCTCCAAACTCTTCACCCTTTTGTGAATAACCCTGTAAAGCATCTTCTGCCTTGCAGCACTTCCTGTCTTGGGCAAACAGCGCCAACCATGGGATGCAAAGCAGCTGCAATTAGGTTGAAATGGCCCTGCCCTGCTTTGAATGATTGACAACGGCTCCTGTGTCATTGGCAATGGCTGGGTGCTGCTTCTTTAATTACGCCCTCCAGCCAGGTGAGTAGCACAGATTCAGGAGACATTCATGTTACCACTCTAAAAAAAAGTTTAAAAAAAAGGTATTTAGGATACTGATTGTACAATAGTGATGGCAATTTCCATGCTTTTGATATTTCCTCATGTGCTCTCTTGGTCTTGGCTTTATAAGTCTTTTAAAAGTGTATGCATGCACATCTGTTTTTATTGCTCTAAAATCATTTTAGGTTTACCCATGACTATTCTTTGTATGCAGACTGCAATATTTTTGTGAGTCACATAGAATATATTTTTGTTATTCAGAGCACACAATTGCAGTAAATTTAAGAAAATTAAGATCACGCATGTCTCACGTTTTACATAGCAGTCTTGGATGAGTTTATTTTTCCTAGATGTAAAAATTGGGCAATTGTAAGTTCAGTGTCAGAATCATTGCCAGCTGCTGGATAGATGATAAACTGTTACTCAAGACATTTTCCTCCATTATTTATTTACCATTTTTAAATTCTGTTGCTTGAAATGTGTATAGTATATGTTGTCTGGCTCTTTGGACAGTTTTGCAGCTAAAATGTTTTACAACGGAACAATACAAATGTATGAGCTGCTTTGTTTGGAAACAAATCTATAGCACTTTTTTTGTGAAGCCGTTAAGACAAATAATGGAAACTGCTTGTGCAGAAGTATTGCTGTCACGTTGCAAGGAAGATAAGCTGTTTCTCTGTTTCTGAACAATTTCATTCCTCAGGAAAAAAAAAACATCCTTTTCTTATGTGAACATTTCTGCTGCTTTCATGTTATCGATCTACCTTTGTCAAGTTTTCTTTAGAGAAACCCTTCATTCTCCCAAGAGAGCCAATGAAAATCATGTACCTGCAGTGAAAAGAAACACTGGTCATACAGCAGTTCTAGCAAAGACAAATTCACCAGTGGTGGCAATATGTTTATTCAGAATGTCTGCCTTGGCAACGTGAATGAAAATCCTCCTTTATAATAGTTTCTACCTATTACACACTTTCTGTGTGTTTTACTTTCTGTATAATATCTAAAGGCTAATATACAGGACACAAGTTAATGCAGCCCAGTATTCATTTTACTTCATTAAATTATTTTTTTAATACCAGCAGTATGAGAACCTTTTTAAGGTAAACCTAACATAAACCTTGGCAATTCAATCAGAACCTGTAAAACAAATAAATGTATAGGCAGAAGTTAGCTTTGGTGAGACCACAAAACAAATCAAAGCTTTCAAAACAGTGAACAAGGGAAGCTGATTTGTGTAAAAAGAGGCAAAGCCAGCTGTGGCCGCTCCCTCCCCTGTCCGTTCCTCCAGTCAGCGCTGGAGAGGGGGTAATCCCTGCAGGGAGAGGATCAGGAACTCAGCAATGGGCAGTATGTGTTCGCTTAGTTTGTGATCAATAGAGCTGACCTGTTACAGCTTCACTGTCACAGGTCGGCTTAAATTATGGAGATGAGTATATTTCGTTCACCCCATAATTCTCCTTTGACTGCCTCCACCCATTAGCTTGATTCTAGGAAGGATCTTTTCATTTAACCGGAATGCATAGTCGAATGTATGTTTACCGTGAAAAAGATCATAAACGTAGGCCTGAGAAGTGGGTAGTGGGCAGGTCAAGATACATCAATTGGGCCATGGGAAGGCTGTGTTATAGTACTAGAGGTGGCTCAAATGGGGCTCATGACTTGGTTTTATTTAGCATACAGAGTTTGCATAGAATCTTGCTTTTTTTTTTATTATATACTAATTAGGGATGCACGGATACTAGTATCGGTGCCGATACCAAGTTTTTGGGTGAGTACTCGTACTGACCCAGATGCTCCGATACTTATCCCCTAAACAAGAACTTCAGTGCTTTAAGGGAACATGTAGCCGGCTTCCCAGCCAATCAACATTGAGCCGATCAAACAGCATGGAGTCGGCTTTCCGGCCAATCAGAAAACCGGGCGGCGGGTAATGACCGATCAAGCTTCCTGATTGGCCAGGAAGATGGCTTCCTGTCCAATCAGTATTGAGCCGGCCAAACAGCATGGAGCTGGCTTCCCGGACAATCAAGACGCCAGGTGGCGGGTAACAACCCGCCTCCCTGCTTCCTGATTGACTGGGAAGCCGGCTTTCCGGCCAATCTGCATTGAGCTGGCCAATCAGGAAGCTGGGCGTCCGGTAATGACCCGCACCCCTGCTCCATGCTCCCGGAAGTATCAGTATCAGCAAGTCCCAAAAGATGAATTTCGGTATTGGTGCATCCCTAGTACTAATGCTAATGTCATGATAATGTGGCAGTATTGCCTAGTAGTCTTATGTAACTTGGCTGCAGTCTTTAGCTTTCTCCTGCAAACTGATAGCAGAGTCTTGCAATGCGATTTTCCAACGGTGGTAACAAAATTTTCTGAGAGTCAATGAGCTGGATTTTGAAAATGTTTCTTTCCTGGCTCCCAGGACTGTTGTGATGGCCAGTCTTTCTTGATTTAATGAGAACCTCCTGGCTTGACTGTCCCATTCACAGAGGAAACAGCAGTACTTCGTGTATCTACACTGCAGGCCAAGCAACAGGGCAACAACTTTCAAATTGCCACAGAGCTGCCACTGATGTTCCTCATACTGTATACACCTCAGCAGCTGTTTCATGTTTTCGTATGTGTCTTTCATGTGGACTGCATGCCCAACAGGAGCAGGTGGCAAAACTTTGCCATTGTGCAATAGAACAGCTTCTAGACTCGTTTTAGATGAATCAATGAACAATCTCCATTCATCTGGATTGTGGATAATGTTGAGGGCTGTTATTAAGCCATCAATGTCATTGCAATAAACCAAATTACCTTCCACTGAGAAATACTGAACCAGATCTTTTTGGCGATCACAGAAAATGGAGATCCTGACATCACTCTACAAGAGGTTCCACTGTTGTAATCTGGAGCCCAGTAGCTCTGCCTTAAGGTCCCCACACACCTTACGATAATCGCGGGAAATCCCGCGATCGTACGATTATCGTAAGGTGTGTGGAAGCCGTGCGACCTCTACTACTGTAAGGTCGCACGACTTTAAACTTACGGACATGTTCGAAAACCCGCCGAGCATCGTACGATGTTCGGCGGGTTTGAGGCATGTCCGTACGATAACAGCCGTACGGGCCGGTGTGCGCAAGCACACACTGCCCGTTCGGCATTGCGGTCATCGGAAGCCCGTCCCTCATGGGGCGTGGCTTGCGATCATCGCAAGTACGATCTGCCTATGCAACATAGGCAGATCGTACGTTTTTTTAAGTACCTTACAACCATCGCAAGACAAAAGTCTTGCGATGGTTGTAAGGTGTGTGACCAGCCTTACTCTTAGGCAATTCCAAATCCCTGACCAGGTCATTTAGTTCACTGTGAAATTAGATGTGGTTCAGGAGGAGCATATGGTGGGCTAAAGTTTGGATCCACTGACATGGATGGCCCGGCTCAGCTGCATCCTGCTCATCATCTTTATCATCATCTGAGTCTAGAGAGTAGGATTCTGGTGGATCTGGAATAGGCAAGTACTCACCATGGGGTACGGGACGCAGTGCAGATGGAATGTTTGGATATTCCACAGTCCACTTCTTCTTTCTTGAGATCCCTTTTGCAATTTTGGGAACCAAGCAAAAGTAGCAGTCTCTACTATGATTGTTGGGTTCCCTCTACACCATTGGGACTGTGAAAGGCATTTACTTTGTCTTCTTGTTTAGCCAATGGCGCAGATAAGTTGCACATGTAATGCAACAATAATGAGGGGCACATTTCTTGTCCTGATCCCCAATTTTGCATCCAAAATATAGGGGGTATGCATTTTTTTTACCACTGCCGTCATACTGCACTTTTGAAATGCAAATGAAATCTCGCCACAAATGTAGCAGCAGTTATCTGCGTTGTTTACACGGTTTCGAGTCATCTTGGCTTCTGAGGGAAAATATCACGCAACTGTTCCTTCTCATCAATATGCTAATGTGATTGGTAAATAAAACATTTCCATACTTTATTAAATACCTTATTTTAGACCCAGTGACATCATCTTCAGTAAGAACAGTCTTGAATCCTGTAGCACTCCTTACCGGAAATCCCAAAGAGGGTAAACGGGTGCTCGAAATGACAGCTGATGGCGCCGCACATGAAACAACTAGGAATGTAGAGGTCACCAGCACGACAGCGACACCCGAGTCAGTGCAAATCCATTTATTTGATAAATGTCACTCAGAATAACAAGCACTTTCGGGGCCATGCAGGGTCCCCTTCATCAGGCTGCAGTAGTCGTGCTGGAGTGCTGGTGACCATCTTCATTCCTAGTTATCTTCAGTAAGGTTCCCTCACAACCTTAAGGTTTCATACTTATGTACTATACTAAATCTAGAATAGGATTATTTCTGTAAATCAGACCGAGCCTCTGTCACAATATGTTGGCAATGTTCACCTCTTTATTTGTGGAAAAGCCCCACAGACTTGTGTAAGGACAAGAAGTTTCACAGGAAAGGCTGAAAATTACTTACCACTTGCAACAGAAACACTGAAATTCAGCTTACCGTTTCCTATAAAGTGGCCCCCTCACTGCCCGAACCAGCAGTATGTCTTCACTGTTTCTTCTCCAGTGGTTTTAGCATTCTATGGTTAGTCAGTTGTCTGCCTCAGTATGTTCTGTAAAAATCACTTATTAGATATCTGCTCATTTTTGTGCATCAGTTTTTCTACACTTCTGCATAGTAATTTCTTGGATTCTTGGATTCTTGCATCAATTACAATCACAGGAGAATAAAACTTCAGCATGGAGACTAGATACAATATTTATGTACAATGCTGATATAACTGATGAGGCAGAATAAACGATGGCTGTTGTATTTCATCTATTGTGGTTTCCCAGAGTAATTTAGTCTACGGTATTATAAGATCCTGCTAGCTCGAAAATGTTGTTTTATTTACACTTTTGCATTTTCAGATTTATGTGCTTTTTAGCATGCTTTTGCAGCGCAATTATGTACATTTGTACACGTTGATTCATCTTATTAATGCATTGTAAAGCCGTTTTAATGCTTCATATGTTTTTTTTTGTTTTCGCCAGTGACAGGCCCATCATTGGGCCCCGTCTTCCTTGTATCGGTTTCCTGCTTGTTCTGTGGTGCTGTGTAGTTGTGCTTTCTGGGAAATGATTAGCCATGTCCGCTACAGCATGTTTTCTGGCAGCAGCCACAGATACTGCCGCACTTTTGATAGAATATACTTTAGCATATCAAGCGAAAAATTTGATAAATAACCTTAGTTTTTTTGGAGTGAGGCTGGGTAACTATCCCATCCGGCATAACCATCTGAGGCAATGTCCTCCAAGGCCCTCTGACACTTGCAGGGATCTGCAGCAGTCCTTGTAATTGTGTTTGCTGTGATTGGACTGCAGTGTTCTTGGCCTCACCAGCCATGTTCGTTCTTCCACATCCAGCATGGTGTGGCCTGCTTTCTTCATCTCCCCACGCTGCCTTGCTGGAAGAAGGAGACAAAAACATGCACTTCTATTAATATGTGATACCAAAAGATGCATCTTTTTCTAAGTCGCACGGCAGCGCAACCCATAGGTATAAATGGGCCATATAGGAAATTAGATTCCTTTTGTCCTCCATTGTGCCGTGATGGCTGACATGTGACAAGTGCATCGGTGTGAAGCAGGACTTCTTGATATGTACTTTATAAAAATGAATTTGCTATTTTCCCATCTCTCTATTTTTCTCTGCCTATTGCTAAAGTATATTTCCACTTTTTTTTTCCATGACTAGTGCAGTTGCTCTGCTTATAAACAGGCAAAGACTGTTCTTTTGCTCTCTTTAACCATGGCCACGACTCCTCTAATGTGCACCCTTATTGTGTGAATGACACGTTTTTAAATACCTTGAAAATTAAGCAATGTGTAAGTGAAAAATCCAGTGATACACAGCAGTTTGCCAAATAAGTACATTTGAATCATTTATAAACAGGCCATGCGCTATGAGAAAGAGCTGTATATCACAACCATCATGTAGCACTGTTTCTAATCGAATAATTAGAATATCGTGCAAAGTTCATTTATTTCACTAATGCAACTTAAAAGGTGAAACTAAAATATGAGATAGACTCACAACATGCAAAGCACGATAATTCAAGCCGTGATTTGTCATAATTGTGATGATTATGGCTTACAGCTCATGAAAACCCCAAGAACTCCAAATCCACAACCTCAAAAAAGTAGATTATTACATGCAATCAATAAAACAAGGATTGTACATAGAACAATATCGGACCTCTGAAAAGTACAAGCATGCATATGTACTCAGTACTTGGTTTGGGCCCCTTTTGCAGCACTTACTGCAATTACTTTTGCACGATATTCTAATTATTCGAGTTTCACCTGTATATGCGATTACAAACTATACATAGCAAGAAGATTTTTAAAACATTAATCCAAAGTGATAAGATTACTTACACCAGTGAAATTTTTACATATTTATATATATTAAAAAAAAACTTTGAAATGACTGTACAGTCTCTTCAAATAAACCTTACAGGAAAAAAATTAGATTTTCAACTCAGCTACTTAAGCAGCTACTTCCTATGCAGTGATATCACACTTTTAAATCAAGAGACTTGTACTTTGATATGGGATTCTCTCTCTGCTTTTCTTAGGACTTATGTCATACACAAGGACAAAGCAAGTACAGGTTTTCCTTAGTGTGTAACCAGAGATCTTGAAGAACAGAGCATGGCAGATGTGTTTTTTTTAGACTCTCTTGAGGTTTTCTCTGACTATAATTAGCTCAGTGTGACTTGCAGGACTTTTTCACACTAAAAGCATTAACATTGCATATAATATACTGGAAATTCTTCAAGGTGTTACTGCTTTTAAAACTCTAGGCAGATATAAAACACACAAATTATTGCCGATCAATTCATTTATTTTGCAAATGCAAGCAGAGTAAGTGGCTGAATTTGACATGATATCAGTCTCTTGTCACAATCATATCATTGTGCTGCTTCTCCAACTGTCCAGTCATATACTGGTGCGGGTCCAGGACAGTCGGGGGTTGAATGATGCTGGCCATTAACCTGAGGGCATCCTGTGAAGGAAGTGTGGGCAATCATGGTGGGGCGAACTTTGGATTGAAAGTGAATATAGCAACAAAATTTAGCTATATTTTATTAATATTTAAGGTTTTATATTTTGACATTTGTTATATTTTGACATTTCTCATGAAGGGTAGGAGAGCAAGCCTACTTAACCATGCAGTTTCTACTAAAGCTCTAGTGCTGTTAAGAGTTGATTTCAATTCTGCATGCCCAGTCTAGTTTTCAAACAGCTGATTTTGATAGCTAATAGCAGTTGGGCAATTGGACTTGTATGTGATTTAGATACTTCTTTGGAAGAACAGATGTCCAGCTAAGCTCTTTTCTCCATTCTAGTATTATTAGCGTGGCGTTAGAGATTACTTTTTCTTTGGGACTTTTACTCTTAAGTACTTACTGTACATATCGGAAATGGAAGATTTCCCATAGTTGCTTATTATGAATTGTGCAAAATGATTGCCCATATGTAGGAATGTTAAACAAGATTGAATTTGTTGCTGAGAAAGATTAGCTTTGAAGCCTTCTTAAAAGCCTCATATCTTATAGCTAAACTATAATTGATCTGCTGCTGTATTTGTGCTGGGCTAGATAATCACCACAACTCTGCTTTTGGCCAGAACACAAGATAGCTTCTATGGTGTTTAAGATAGGAGAGGTCAACAGGAGACACGGTTTTTCCCAAACAATTGATGTTAAAAATGTATAAAGGGAAGCAATAACTGTGTTGATGGAGCCAGCTGCCGATTTCTCTATTTCATGTTGTATTTACTTGTCTGGGTTTGTCCTTTTTCTCTTTTCGACAAGGGGTATGCCCTAAGTGGCTCTGTTTTGTACCACTTTATATAAATCCATGAATCTTCTAATAAGGATTTTTTTTAAAGTGTAAAGGGAATTTTTTTTAATATACTAGATAAAATGGGTGGTCCTCCTTTAGAGAATTGTAAGTTGTAGTGGAATTTTGATATTAATTCATACACTGCATGTTGTTGATATTAATTAACAAATATATATTATTATAATCATTAGTTTTATTATTAATATTATGCAAGTTATTTAGTCTTAGACGTTCAGCAGCTTTATACAGACATACAGATGAACTTTAGATAAACCCTAAGAGCATACAAGACACACTTGTCATGTGTGCACGTGTCTAGTCGGTGCTTGGTGCTTATTTTGAGTTTTAAAAAAATTATCGTAGTCTGGAGCGAGTACCTTTTTAGAAATACTTTTTTTTCTTTGGTAACACTTTCTGCATAACCTTGGATGTGGTACCCCTAACCTTGATTTGCCCACTTCTATAAATAAGATTGTTACAGCAAGTGAATAAGCTCAACATATGAGGCTTCATCTACGCTTGTGCTTCACAGTTCACTGGGCAATTGCTGATAGGTAAATAGGCTTATGCCAAAATTGGCTCTAAAGTTTCTGAATATATCAAGGGATGTTAGATTCCAAGTTCTACTGGTGCAGGGAATAATGTGAATGGTAAAGTATGTTCTCTTGGGGATGTACTGGTAATAAAAAAATGTCTAGTAGTCAGACTGAAAATGCCTTTGCTCTTATTGGCAGTGAGGACATGCAAAATGCCATTAATCCATTGCAATATAGATATATATATATCTATCTATCTCTATCTAGATAGATAGATAGATATATATATATATTTTAATTTATCTGGCTAACCTTAGTTGTTATGGCTTGCCACGTTTTTTTACATATTGCCCTTTGCATTGGAGAAATAGCCTGCTTACTTTCAGATATTGATGATGCCGTATAATGCTATTTCAGTTTAGCCTGTAAGGCAAGACAACATAAAAGATGCTTTCCGACTAAACAGTAAGCCCTCGTTCACACCTGAACGTTTTGTAGCGCGTTCTACGCTCGACGAACGCTCTACAAAACGCTCAAAAATATAAATCCCATTGTATTCAATGGTCTTGTTCCCACCTTGGCGTATTTCCGCCCGTCCCTAACGCGCTACAAAACGGCCCACGCCTGAAAAGGTACAGGTACTACTTTGGGCCGTTTTGTTGCGCGTTTCCATTGGGATACAGCCAAGTAGCCTTAGGAAACGCGTGTTTGTCGCGCTACTTTTTTACCACGAATGGCGGTTAAAAAACGCGCGACGGTCGCGCATATGCAATACGCCTAGGTGTGAACGAGACCTAAAAATAGCCAGAAATACCAGTTTACAGTTGAGATAAATTAAGTTACCATGAAAGAAACCATTTATCTAATAACTAAAAGAATCTCCCACACTTGCAGGCTATAGTAAAATAGTTTAACGCTATAAAATAACTGTGACAATGTAACTACACACGTAACTTGAAAACGTAGTCATTTGGTGCAAATTGCTGTAAATGTCATCGTTATATGTTACATTATATGCAGTTATGTCTGTCTGTCACATAAATGTGATTCATAGATGTTCATGTCCTATAAGCTGTATTTCTAAACCAGAGGGGAAGCATGAGGCTGTCACTTTTCTAAGTAATACATTGATACTGTTAGGAGGAAATTGCTCCTAAATGAAGTTTAGTGACTACTGTTAAAGTTTAGCACTGCCTTTTACAAGGTATATGGCCTTGTCCCATGAGTATATTTGTAATAGGTTGTCATTACATGTATGTCAGTTTGAAGCGGTTTGTGATGCCCATGTTGTCTGGGGACAATGCTCAGAAACCTCCATTCCAGCTTGAACTGTACACTACAATATTTTTTAGTTCAAAACAATGTTCTTTCCTAAAGCTGCGTGTACCTCATTTATTAGAATCTGAATTAACTCTTTGTTGTCTTTTTTTATTTTCAATCCTGGACTAGAAAATTAGAGTTGAAATGTACGTAATAGTTATAGGGCAAGCAAAGAGCTGGTATTTCAGTTTGATAAATGGGGACCTATGTGTTTTATGATTTAGTATTCCCATGCAGTTGGTCTTATTTTCTGTGGACCTTATGTACCAAAATGTTTAGCGCATGATATGTTTTTTAGGCAACCAAGAGACTTTCATTAGCAATTATATTATCTGTAGACAAGATAGAAGCCATATATGAAGTCTATACACAGGTATTTCTGAAAGTACCAGTATATTTGTGCTGGGGTAGAAACTAGAGCTTGTTCCTCATGTAACAAAGTATGTCCATTCATACATCTGCTTAACAATTCTTCTGGCAAATTTTAACAAGATTTTGGTGTGTCCCATGAGTGTCTATGGGAATTTGTGCCCATTCAGCCAAAAGATAATTTGTGAGGTAAGGCACTAGTTGCATGAGAAGCCCTGGCTCGCAATCGGTAGTCCAATTCATTCCAAATGTGTTCAGCAAGTTTGAGTTCGGGGTTTTGTGCAGGGCCACAGGAGTACCTCCAAGCTAAACATGTCAACCCATATCTTTAAGAAACCAGGCTATGTGCACAGGGGCACAGTCCTGCTGAAACAGAAAAAGGTCTTCCACAAAGGTCGGAATGGTACAGTTGCCTAAAATGTCTTTGTACTGTATGCTGTAGCATTAACGGCACCTTTATATATAGTTTATCATGTGAAAATGTTTCTTACCTATGAGTCTTTTCTCCTTCTTTTAGGCCTTGTTCACACCAAATGCAGAGCAGATCCACTCAGGTTTCTGCACACGCAGTGCAGTGGGTTGTGCCGCGTTTTGGATGCGTTCCGGGCCGTTTTTGGTTAAAAAAAATGTATATATATTTTTAGTTTAACATGGGCTTTCAGTGCGTTCCAGGCATTTGCATGCATTTTTGATGCATTTGCATGCGTTCCAGAGCAGGAAAACAGGGCTTGCTGCAGTTTTTTCACCTGCTCTGGACCTGCTCTGAAACTGCACGCTGCGATGTGAACTGGAGCAAAAAATACCATTGGAATACATTGGACGCAGTTTTGATCCGGTCTGCAACTGCTCCGTGCTTGGTGTGAACAAGGCCTAAACATTATTTGTATTATTTTTCAGTGATGGAAGTATCTGTCATATTTTTTTTTCCTATTAGTAATGATTTATGGAAAGATTAATCTTATGGGAAGATTAATTTTTCACTGCTGGGTAACAATTTGTCTTTGCAGTTGTGGTAGTTATATATGCAGCTAGGCTCTTGCAGTGTCATTTCGTCCAGTTTTAAATTAATCATGGCAAATATTTTATCTTTTTTTTCTGTAGGCGTTTTATACCAGCAAAGATGGAACTCAGATACCTATGTTCATTGTCCATAAAAAGGGTATTAAGTTAGATGGTTCTCACCCAGCCTTTCTCTATGGCTATGGAGGATTTAATATATCCATCACACCAAGCTACAGGTAAGAATTTTTCTCTCAATAATTATTTATGCAGAATTTGTCAGCTTAGAGGAAGAAATTGGCGAATAGCTTGAAAATGGAATCCAGTAGCTTTAATTAAGAGAACAAACCAGAGTGCAATGGATAGTAGGGATGCACCGATACCAGTGCCGATACTTGGCATTTTCATGAGAAATACCAGGGTTGCAGCTGGGACCTGGCTCTGGCGCTCCACCACTGTCCTGAAATCATTCGTTTGTATTGTTTTAGAAAAACTATCACATGACAATAAACAAAAATGTATCAGTACTTGGGCAAGTATCAGTACTCGTACTTGCAAAATGGTATCGGCGCATCCCTTTATATATGTTTATTAAAACAGAGATGCACAAATTCCAGGAGCTCTGTATGCTCCTTACAAATGACAGCTGCCTCCTAACTTTTGAATTTTTCTCTAGTCTAGTCTTGGAGTTGGAAAAGTATCTGTACATGTACTTGTACGGTACTTGGTATCGGTGCATCCCTACTGGATAGTAAGGACAAACTTATTGTAATAAATAATAAAGCCCAAAAACAATGGTGCACATTTTCTGTTTTTTAAACTAAAAGAGCAATAAACATGCATTTTTTTTTGCTACCTAAAACAGACAGATGCAAACACTGATACTAACGCTAACCTAGATCAAGCCTTGTTCTAGCTTTTTTATTTTAATTTTATTTTTACAGCCTTTTTATTTATTTTTTTACGTAGACTTTTCCTCTAGTAAGGAGAAGATGCAATGGGGCACATTTATCAATCTGCTCACATCACTTGTTGATCCAGGGAATATCCGATTGCCTTATACAGGAAGGAATTTTTTCCCCTGTTGGAGCAAATTGAACCATGCTTTATAGGGTTTTTTTTGCCTTCCTCTGGATCAACAGGGGGTAATTGGGGGCATAACACTCTGTTTTAGATTTTTCTACTTAAAGGGGGAATGGGTAGAAACGGTGTTTAAAAGGAGAGGGCCACACCCCTGGTTTTATGTTGCAAAAAGAGGGTATTTTGGAGATTGGGGTTTTTTAGGCACTCGAGACAATAGTTTAATATAAAAATTAGAACTTTTATTCAATACATGATTAAAAAGACGAGCTCATATTTATAAAAAAGAGAGAAAGCCGATTCAAGGAGAACACCAACAAGCACCAACAAGCTCCACCAGAATCCTGAATTATGACTAATTGTAGTCACATAAATATATTATTAAATTCATGCAAACAGATTTTTAATTGTAGGTCGCACTCCCTACATTCTGGTTGGCATATCCTAGTTGACTAGACAGCCGAGAAGTTTAATCATAGTATTTGACATCGAATCAAGATGGAACAAAGGATATTATTGGGTGTTTGCGACCATCCATTACCTCTAATTGTATTTGGTATGGCCCTTGGAAAAAGGTGATTGTTAGATACAGTTGGTTCAAGGTTGCTATCCTAACAATGGTTTATAGTCTCTTTGTCGAGTCAACTGGCCATGTCAACCATTAACAGTCACTAGTGCGTTGCTGCATATTATATTGTATACAAAGTCTCAAAGAGATGTATAATCTCGCAGTTTTTTTAATTAAAAAACAATCATATAAGTCAACTGGTTAATGTCTAATTAGAGATGGTGTCAGTAATTCCCATGACCTCAAGGCCTTAGGTTTTTCTACTCTATTGGTTGAATTTGATGGACTTGTGTCTTTTTTCAACCTGATTAACTATGTAAATATGAATCAGACGCAAAGTATGGCCGTTTTACCACGTTAGTGCTGATTCTTTACCGTAATCTGTCACTCAAGAAATGTCGCAATGCTAAACGGAGAGAAACAAAATCTTACTGTTGTACACATCACATCAATTTGCGGCTGATGTTGTGACTGTAGTAATAGTCTATCAGCTGGCACTTGCTCACTCTTCTGAACTGGTATGATGTTTAAAAGTAGTTACAGAGCCAAGTTCAGTAATACATCCTGCTGAAAGTGATAGTATGCAGACATTTTGCTTACATAAATGTTGTGACTGGCAACAATTGTAGTCACAAACTGGTTCACAGCCCTTGCAACTGTTATGAAAATAAAGTGCGTCTTTCCAAAACCCCTGCAGACCGTTAAAAAGAAACAGCCGCATCACAATTAAAATTAGTTCAGCACAATCAGGATTTGGTTCTGCAACATAAATTTAAATTGCGAGAAATATAAAAAAAGATGCATATTCACATGAAGTATCTTCCAATGTATCTGTTTATTTCCCCCTCACATAGCTTTAGCTATCACGGGATCACATGATCGGGAGTTGGTCCCGCCTTTAGTTTGAGACCAGCAGTTGTTTGTGACAATTTGGTCTCAATGCTGGGGGCGTGAGATCCCAGCATAAGCACATGTATGCCTCGCCATGGAAGATAACCCACTTCTGTGATGCCACTGAAAACTGGTTCACGTCATCCAAAACCACATTTGTTTTTAAAGAGTAGCTAAACCCAAAAACAAAAAAGTAATGCATTGCAGCTTACCTGTCCTTTGATATGGTGGCTGCGTTAGGTGTTTCCCCCCACCCCCACCCCCATTTACACCTTCTGTCCTAGTGTGACAAAACTCATTCACTCAGTCTCACTTGTCACCCAGGCTGCTCTTCAGATTTGAACTCCAAACACATCTTCCTCTATTTGTTGCCATTACATGTGGACAGTGTAACTAGTAGTTTAGACAAGACAGTTTGGCAGGAAGATGGGATTGTTTATGCTTTCAGTGCAATTCACTAGGACACTGCATTTCAGGGAGGATTAACTGCTGTTTTATGTACTTGCTGAGATTGTTCTTAGCCTGAAAAATGAAAACGAATGCAGCCAATACAATTTAAGGATCAGTAAGCTGCAGTGTATTACACTTCTGTTCTTAGGTTTAGATATCCTTTAATTACAACAACTACATTTCCAAACTAGCTGCTTATGCACCCTGAGGATAATGTATCATTATCATGGCAGCCTTGAAATACGCTAAGCCAACATATTTATAAAGCTGATATTCAGGCAAATAATAAAAAAAGAGTAATGTATTTGTTAACAATCAATAAATGTATTTTAAGGCCTCATTCACACTGCCCTACAATATGCTGCGTATATATCCGCGTACGCGCTTATTGTCCCATATGCAGCATATGCAAATAAATGGCCTCATATGGAGCCGTATATTTGCGTAGCGTAAAAATGTGCAAAAACAGAATGTTTTAGATATTTCTGTGAAGGAGTCCTTTTGCTCAGACTGCAAGCTATACTAAACAGTTTGATAGGGAATCTGTCTCTAGGCTAGGGGCACAATGAGGGCAATTTATCAGAACTGGAGCAGACAGAATCTGGAGCATATGCCCATGGCTACCAATTAATGTATATCTTTAATTTTCAAGGCTTAACTGAACAAACTGAAGAGAGAAGCTGATTGGTTGGCACGGGCAAGTGCTCCAGATTCTGTCTGCTCCAGCTTCGAGAAATTCTCCCAAATGAGTTTTCATCATATTAACATACAATGAGGGGAATTTATCAAAACTGGAGCATACAAAATTTGGAGCAGTTGCCCAGGGCAACCAATTAGCTTCTCTCTCCAGTTTGTTGAGTTATGATTTGAAAATTACAGAGAGAAGCTGATTGCACAGCTGCTTCAGATTTTGTCTGCTCCAGTTTTGATAAATTTCTCTCAATGCTTCTAGATCTTTAAAACTTTTTTAGGACATGCTGTGTTCATTATTATTATTATTACATAGTATTTATATAGTGCCAACAGTTTGCGCAGCGCTTTACAATATAAGGAAGACATTACAATACAATTCAAGACAAGATGGGAAGGAGGGCCCTGCCCCTGAGGGCTTACAATCTAAAAGGGAGGGGGAATTGATACATGAGGAGGTAGCTGTGTGGGGATGAATTATTTGAGAATGTGATGGTTCAGTGGTTAGGTTGAGGTGGGATAGGCTTCCTTGAAGAGATGAGTCTTTAGGGAACGCCTAAAGGCAGTCAAGGTGGGAGATAGATGGACAGGTTGGTGTAAAGAGTTCCAGATGATGGGAGAGACTCTAGAGAAGTGCTGGAGGCCAGTATGGGAGGAGTGGACAAGGGAGCTGGAAAGTCAATGGATGAGCGGAGGGTACGGTTAGGGTGATACTTTGAGACAAGGTTTGAGATATATTCAGGGGCAGAGTTGTGGATGGCTTTATAAGTGACTTAATATTTAGAATTTTATCCTTTGGGCGAGTTGAAGCCAGCGTAGGGATTGACAGAGGGGGGTTGCAGACACTGAGCGGTTGGTAAGGCGAATGAGTCGAACAGCAGCATTCATGATGGACTGAAGGTGGAAGGCCAATGAGGAGGGAGTTACAATAGTCAAAACGAATAGTTCAATTCTAGTTTACTGATAATGAGATCTGCCAACACAGTACAGACATTATAGCCACACCCCCTCATTGACAGATAACTTGGGTAGGGTTTTTAAGCAAATAAAAAGCACTTAAAATGGAAGCAGCAATTTTTTATTTCACAATTTGTGTGATATGAATGGGAACATGCAACAAATGTGAGGCAGCTTTTATCCCAACAAGGCTGCAAAAGTTGAAATAAACTTTAAAGTGAACCTGTGGTATAAGTATAGCGTATCAGGCAAGCAGATGCCTGTAAAAAATAAGCCGAATACTTACCTTTCCAGCTGTTTAAGCCTCTGAACTCTGCTCCATTGCTGAGCGGGGACCCATTTGGAAACAGACGCCTCTAGAAATGTTGATTTCCTGGGTCCCTTGTAACACTCACTGGTTCCCACTGCTGACTTCTGTGTTACTACTGTGTCATGCAGTGACATGGACTCTTGAGGGACCATGTCTCGGCAACAGAGCAAAACGCAAAGATGATGGAAGTGGGAAAGATAAGTATTCTGTTTACAAGTGCTTGTGTGATCCTTTCTACATACTGTGTGACAGGCCTGTGTACCTCCTTAGGACTGGCTGGATAGAAATACAAATCCTTTGTCAGGTAAAAAAGCTCCTGTATATTTATTTCAAGTGTCTATCTGGAGTTCAGTTTTATAAGGTCCAACCTGTGTTTGGTCCACTTGAACTGTTGTTCTTGAACTTGTTACATTGTGGGGTTCTCGGTTGCAAAGTACCCAACAGGACTTGGCCTTGCGGGCCATCCTGACACAGACCTTACCTCCTAACCTTTTTCCCCAGTTGGCTTGCCCACATTGTAACAAGACACGGGAATGGAGCTGAAGACTGAAATGTCCCTTTAATGGAATTGTTTACCTTTAGGATTATGCTGGGAAGGTTTTAAGTATTTCAAGTCGCTCATAATTTCAAGTGCCATTCTCTTTTAAGACTGTTTGAAGGTGTAATACAGCATTAAAGTATGGAAGCCAGAGGATAAGACCATGGAAAAGAAGCCAACTGAAATGTAAAAAAAAAAAACGTTCCCAAGAAATGGTCACGTAAAACCTAATGATTTAACATTTCAGAATGCCCCCATCAACCAGTCAGCATCTCTTTTTTTTTATCTTCTAATCTGCAGTGAGAGAACACCTTGGTACAAGCAACACAGATATTACTTTTAGACAATTCGGTCATAAATTGTTGAGTTCCAAAAAGTTGCTCGTTTTACATTTTGTATTAGACAAGCTGTACAAATTTCAATTATATACTTTTATTTCAGTGTTTCCAGACTTATATTTGTAAGGCACTTAGGCGGTATACTTGCTGTAGCCAACATCCGAGGAGGAGGAGAATATGGGGAAACTTGGCACAAAGGTTAGTAAATATACGCTTTTGCATAGATTGACATTTTATGAAAATAAAAAGAAATGGCCCCTTTCAGATGGGTGGTCCGATCAGGTCCATCTGTCAGTTTTTTAGGCAGATCTGATTAGAAGCCAAATGTTAGCCTTTGGGCAACTGGGTCTAAATGGGCGTGCATCCGTTTACATCCAACTACCCCCCAACTGTGCCTAGGTCCGGGATCCAATTTGGATCTGATCATGACAGAATGGTGGTAATCTGATGTAAACGGTCACATGTCCACTTACATCTAACTCCCCATAGTCCTAACATGGGTCCGGTAAGTTCAGGTTTTTCCTCCATCGTAATATGCTTCCAGATGGGTGCACATCTGTGTTTGACAAAATGTTTATGTAGCTATTCCTGAAGAAGAAATCTAAGGGTATATTTTATATTATCCAGTAAGCCATGTGAAAGGTATCACCTACATTTTTACTTTCCTACTGTTTATAGCATTTGCTTGTTTTTATCACCTAAACTAGACGAGTTGACCTAAAGACCAGTTTGGGAAACACATCTTATACTATTCCTAAATAGATTGAAGAAGTAGAATTTTGATTACGGTGTAACTTTTTATTTTACATGAAGAATTTACATGTACATTGCATGATCTGAAAATATCCTAATTTCTATTCAGGAAATAGCTAATTATCTACATTCTCAATTCAAGTTTTGGTTTGCATCTTTGCATTTTGTTTCACATTTCTTGATTGTGCACATGTTGTTCTGACTACTGAACAAGACTGTTTTAAGACGTCATTGATTTCTTTCTTTCATTGTGCAGGTAAACATTTAGGCTCATGACTTATTTCTTAAAATAGTACTTTTTGTTACAGCTTGAGGAATGTCATTAGATGTGAATTCCAGCATCCTGTAAAATAACCCATATAATAGCTCAACTCCAGTTTAGCTTTACTTAATGTTGGATAACAAGTATTGTAACGGTTGTTATTTTGAAGCACCCAAGAAAAGTGGCTCCCCAGTGAGCACCTGAGAATTTGAGTCTTCCCAGCCTGATGGAATGTGTCCCAAATTCTATTACAACGCCAGGTAGAGGTTGGGGTCATGTCCACAGATGATTCCACAGACATCAAAGCATCACCTCACTGGCCGTAAGAAAGGGGGTAGCACCCAATGCCAGCCATTCTAGTATTACAGGGAGAATTAGTGACAGAGTACACAGTACATTTTCGCAAAGGAAACCACTTTCTATGAATATCCACCCTGTTTGAAGTATGCATGGGACAAGTACCTTGCAAGGACTGATTACTGTTTGCCTAAGAGTTATTGAATGTATATGTCCATCAAACTCAGTCTTTGTATCTCTCTCTTTACACACACACACGTACACACACACACTCTGTACTTTGCTGTATTGGTATTGCTGGATTGCACTAAGCCACCCTGAGGTGCAAATGTTTCTGGTAGGGCTGGTAATGATTAAAAATTTCCTGTTCGATTAATCGAAATTTTTTTTAATCGATTAATTTCGATTAATTATAACACACATACAGATCCGACTACATTGGCCTATACACATACAGCACAGCAAGGAAGTGATAAAATGAACTAGGATCACACTAATCCAGCACGGTATTAATCTCACGTGCCCCACTCAATATGGCCGCCGCTTGAGTGGGGCAACTCAGAATAATAACGCGCTGGGTTAGTGTGATCCTAGTTTATTTTATTACTTCATTGCTGTGCTGTGTGTGTATAGGCCAATGCCAGGGATCCCAACCTGAAATAAGCAATTTCAGGGAGGTGTCCCTCTCATTTCAGGGAGGTGCCCTCTCCCCCGCATCCGTGGAGGGGGGGTCAGGGGGGGCTGGGAGAGAGCACCCCCCTGAAATGATGGCAGATAGCACAGGAAGCAATAGCTTCTTTGCTATCTGCAGACTTCTTTTTTTTTTTTGCAGTTGTCAGTTGCAGTTGTCAAACTAGCTATTGCACCCGCCCCCTGCTGCTTTGAATCACCAGAAGAGGACCTGATAGAAAAATTCAGGTCCCCCTCTGCTGATTGACAGCAGAAGTGGGCGTGTGCATTAGCTAGTTTTCTATTGGCTATTGCAAAGTGCAATAGCCAATAGTAATCTAGCTATGCAATCGTATGCCTTTTTTTTTTCTTTTCTGACTGACGGTCAGGCCGCGGCTCCCGATGTCAGAAAAGAAAAAAAAAAACGATCCCAGGGAAAGGTTTAATCTGCTCGATTGAGCAGATTAAACCTTTCTGGTAAAAAGTGTGTCTCTCCCGGGTGTACTCACCGGCCCAAGCAGCTCCATCAGGTAACGAAGGGGAGGGGGAGGAGTCCAGTGACGTCACGGACATCGACATCACCGGACTCCTCCCCACTTCCCTTCGTTAGCTGACAGAGCCACTTGTGGAAGGGGGGGAGGAGTTCGGTGACGTCGATGTCCGTGACATCACCGGATCTCCAACGGAAGACCCGTAAGCCGGCGAAGAGGTGAGTACGGAGCCAAAGAACTTTGATCGATCAAAAAATGAACGATTAATCGTTAATTTCCGCAGCCCTAGTTTCTGGTCATTGGTAAATCAATGTTATAAAAACTCATCATCAACCTGTGTTTCTGCAGGTAAGTCATTCACCAGCTCGGCCCATCTGCTTCCCACCACCACTTTAAAGTGGCAAAATTATTCACCCCCCTGATAATTGTTCCTATTTAGTTGCATTACCACCTGGAATTAAAATGGATTTATTGGGGATTTGTATCATTTGATGTACACAACATGTCTACCACTTTGAAGATGCAGAATATTTTTTATTGTGATCCAAACAAGAAATAAGACCCAAAAAAAACCACAGAAAACAAGCGCGCATAACTATTCACCCCCACCTACCCACCTATCCACCCACCTACCTACCCACATATCTAGCAATTACAGCTGCAAGTCTCTTGAGGTGTGTCTCTATAGGCTTGGCACATCCAATCACTGGGATTTTGGCCCATTTTTTAAGGCAAAACTCCAGTTCCTTCAAGTTGGATAAGTTTTGCTGGAGTACAGCAATCTTTAAGTCATGCCATAGATTCTCAATTGGATTGAGGTCTGGGTAAGACATTTGTTTCCTCTTAAACCATTCGAGTGTTGCTTTAGCAGTATGCTTAGGGTCAATGTCCTGCTGGAAGGTGAACCTCTGTCCCAGTCTCAAATCTCTGGCAAACTAAAGCAGGTTTCCCTCAAGAATTTCCCTGCATTTAGCACCATTGATCATTCCGTCAATTCTGACCAGTTTGCCAGTCCCTGTTGATAAAAAAAAAACATTCCCACAGGATGGTGTTCTCGGGGTGATGAGAGGTCTTGGGTTTACGCCATAGCGTTTTCCAAAAAGCTCAATTTTGGTCTGATCTGACCAGAGTACTTTCTTCCATATGTTGGGGGAGTCTCCCACATGCCTTTTGGCGAACACCAAAGCGTTTGCCTATTTTTTTCTGTAAGCAATTACTTTTTTTTCTGGCCACTCTTCCATGAAGGCCAGCTTTGTGAAGTGTATGGCTTAAAGTGGTCCTATGGACAGATACTCCAAACTCTGCTGTGGAGCTCTGATCCCTCAGGGTTATCTTTGGTCTCTTTGTTGCCTCTCCGATTAATGCCCTCCTTGCCTGGTCCATGAGTTTTGGTGGGCGGCCCTCTCTTGGCAGGTTTGTTGTGGTGCCATATTCTTTGCATTTTTTAACAATAGATTTAATGGTGCTCTGTGGGATGTTCAAAGTTTCCGATTTATTTATTTTTTATAACCCATCCCTGATCTGTACTTCTCCACATCTTTGTCCCTGACCTGTTTGGGCGAGCTCCTTGGCCTTCATGGTGCCACTTGCTTGGTGGTGCCCCTTGCTCAGTGGTGCTGCAGACTCTGGGACCTTTCAGAACACTTTGATTGCACACAGGTGATCATTATTTAACTAATGTGACTTCTGAAGGTAATTGGCTGCCCCAGATCTTATGTAGGGGCTTAATAGCAAAGGGGGTGAATACAGGTTTCCCTTGTTTATTTTTGTTTATACTTTTTTAAAACAAGTTATTTTCTTTATTTCACTTCACAATTTTGAACTATTTTGTGTAATCCAAATAAAAATAAATTTTAATTCCAGGTGTTAATGCAACAAAATAGGAAAAATGCCAAGGGGGGTCAATACTTTTACAATCCACTGTAATTATCACTTAAGGGAGGTTCACATTATTCAATAATATTGTAATCATAAATATTAATGTCCTTCATCTGACTTCACTGCAATATCATAAAAGCAATACTGAGGATTGTGCTTGTAATCTGAGATTGCTCTTTAGAGGCAGTTTTCGTAAATATATAAGCACATGCTTTTTTTTATTTTAAGCTGCCTGTTTGGATAAGAAGCAAAACTGTTTTGATGACTTCCAGTGTGCAGCTGAATATTTGATTAAGAAAGGATATTCCTCTCTTCAGAACATTACCATCAATGGAGGATCAAACGGTGGCCTTTTAGTAGGTAAGTCTATTTAACTAAGTGGGCTGACCATAAATGTGCTGTGCAGCAAAAAATGGCATGAATAATGAAGAGCCAAACAGCTTTATAGCCAGGGAAGTTTCTCCACATACTGAAAGCAGTTGTAAAATGTCAGTAGACATTGTGATCGTAGTAGCTTGGCTTTTTAAAGTGAAGTGTTTACTTTTAAAAGTAAACCTGCTTAAGACACCACAATGTGCCCATTATGACATTTATGAGACAGAAATGTATTCCTCTCTTGTTTGTTTTCACTTTGTTACTGGGAACTGAATTTATGACAAATCTATCAACTGTCATCCTCCTGCTGAGTGAGTGCGCTCACTGGTCACTGAGGCATTGTCACTGGACAGGGGAATGAGTATTGTGCTTAGGAAATTCATGGTCCAGTAACAAGTGACACTAAATCAGAAAGGAGCACAGGATAGGCTCTTCTGGCTGATAAAAGTAACATCAGGCATCTTGTAGTGTCTGGATATGCAGGACTTTAAAATGAAGTACAGACTCTCTTAAATTTAGCTGAATTGTTTATAGCTATGATCATTTGCAAACAATAAATGTGGGTGAAATACACACACATGACCTGTTTTATCTGCAACATGATCTGTAATTCTGTCCAGTCACTTTTTATGATTTATGTGACTGTGCCAGAAGGGTGAATGAAGCCTTTTTCTGCTAGTTAAGGGTACAGTTGTGTCTGCCTGCCCATAACCCGCTGATGGGACAATGAAGCTACACACTAGTGCAGGGGGGAGCAAACTCTGGCCCTACAGGTGTTGTGGAACTACAAATCCCATAATGCAAGATTCTCACAGCCACACACAACTTCCAGAGACAGATGCATGATGGCATTTGCAGTTGCACCACTGCCCGATGGCCAGAGCCTGCCCCCTGCACTGATGTCATCACCTCTGCTCACTCAGCTCTCTCTTCCCTTCATGCAGAACCTGATTGGTTCCTAGTGTTGCCACTCTCCAGGTCTGAGTGCTGCTGTATAGAGGGGACAGGGGGTAATATCAAGACAGATCCAGTTACTCATATTAGTTAAACATTTCCTCCCTTTTACAAGAATTCACAACTGTGTAATAATTATATTAAGCTGCATTCCATTTAATAAATTCTGTCCAGCAAGGTCCTTCACCTGATGTTTTATTTTAGTTTTGCCAAAAGTAAACCCTTCAGCATATCCTTCTCATACTATGTAAAAGTAAATATATTGAGGATGTTGTACTTTTCAGTGTTAGAGATTATCTGTGTTACTAATGCTTGATAAGAAAGTAAATGAGAAGTGCCGGAGTTACACAGAGGCTATATTTTCCCTTGAATTCTATAGGGAAAAGACCTATATTTTTTCTGCATGACAGAATTACTTGCTACCTAAGCAGCTGACCTACACGTTTCTTGCTTTGACATTCACCGTACAAGTTTCCTTTTTCTTTATTTTTAGGATCCTTCTGTTCCCCACAGATTTAATTTCCATTGTTCTCTCTAAGAACAAGGCTCTGAATTGCCAATTTCCTCATTTTTATATAAATGGCCTGAAAGTAAATCCTCGTTGCACTTTCCAGTACTTTAATTTCCTCTAGAAAGTCCCAGTAAAATATTTTATTTAATAAAGCTGGCTGTCTTTTGAACTATGGTAATCAACTGCTTCCCTTTCAGGCATTTTATCCTGGGCGATATATAACAAACCGTTTTATGTATAGGTGTGATAGAATTTCTCCACTCCAGTGACTGTAAATTTCCAAGCAAAGAAATCGCAAATGAAACTTTATTAATAACAATTATACTCCACATAAACTTTTTTGAAACATTTCTTTTTTTTTGTTTACCTACTTATTCAAAATAGATGTAAAGACCTGTATCTTGTAGATATTTGTTCTCTTGTCAACCATACCATGTGCATGTATTTAGATACTAGTCACTTCCCACATTCTGAAGTCTTTGTGCTCACTATGGCACCATGCAAGAGTGTCCATGGGTTCCTAACACCCAGGAAATTTACATTTGTTGGTACCCTTCCATAAAAAAGAGAAACCCACAATTTTCTCTAAAATAACTTGAACTTCAAAAGCGTAATTGACATCAATCATTGTTTTTTCCCTATTTGAAAAAAATAGATTTGCTTTTTATTCAGCAGAATATTGTAAAAATTAAAACAAATGAAAATGTTATGGACGACAATGACATGACTGTTAACTCAATATTGTGTTGCACAACCGTTAGAGGCAATCACTGCAAACAAGTGATTTCTGTAGCTCTCAGTGAGACTTCTGCGCCTACTAACGGGTAGTCTAGCCCACTGTTTTCAAGCAAACTGCTCCAGCTGTCGAAGGTTTAAAGTGTTCCTTCTCCAGAGTACACGTTTCAGCTCTTTCTATAGATGTTTAATAGGATTCAGCTCAGGGCTCACAGAAGTCCACTTCAGAATAGTCCAGTGCCTTGTTCTTAGCCATTTCTGGGTGCTTTTAGCTGTGTTTTGGGTCTTTATCCGATAGGAGGACTCATGACCTATATAAGCCCCTATGGATCTGTTTATGGGTGCTGCTGTCCTAAAGCAATTTTAATTCAGTGCATAATTTATAAGCCTTTTCTGCATCTAAAATGTATATATGTTCTTTTTTTATATGTTATTTTCAAGCTGCCTGTGCAAATCAGCGTCCTGACCTGTTTGGATGTGTCGTTGCTCAAGTTGGCGTTCTGGACATGCTGAAGTTCCACAAGTTTACTATTGGCCATGCTTGGACCACAGACTTTGGCTGCTCAGACAAGAAGGAACACTTTGAGTGGCTGTACAAGTAAGTTTTGACTTATTTCTGTAAGTATCTCTTCACTGTGTGGAAATAGAACTCCAGCCAAAACGGTTTCAGGTTTTGAAGAATGAGTGGAAAGGTCTCTGCCATGCTTTCTGTACCCACTGGAGAGATTTCCCTAAATTTCTAGCCCATAGACACACCAGGAAGTGAGTGGAAATCTCAACAGTTGGGGGTGAAAAGTTAATGTATAATATGCTTGAGAGATGATGATCTGTCAGTGGGTGGTATGCAACCTCTGTAGGCACCCCCTAAACTACTAATTTCAGGGAGTGTAGTTTCTCTAGCTGATCACATTTGTTCTCTTGAGATGAGGTCCAGGGGTGTCTGCTCAATACATGTACATGTACACCCAGCCAATAAGAATGTGCGTATTTAAGCCACAGTCTTGAACAAGACCAGTTCCATCCCTCATGGTATAACGTACGCTAAAGTGAAATCCACACCAGAGAAAATAATGAACCACAAAAATATTAATTTTGGTAAAAAGAAAATATACACTTATTCCACAAAATAAAAAGCGCAGTACCATGGATTTCTTCTTTGTCAGTTGATTCGCTTTGGCTTGTAGGATAGCTACGTTTTCAAAGGTACACATTTCTGTTTGTCATTTCATTATTTTAGCGGAACAAGTAGCAATTATTATAGGAAATCGTAATCTGATAGTAGTGTATGCTGAACTCAGTATGGTAGAAAATGAAATGATGATATGTACGGCTGGATGTGGAAGGCTTGAAATCCTATACTGTAAGCACTTATTGATTTGATTTAATGGTATACAATAGCACTGATACAGCAGGAAAGAATGCTACTAAGCAGGAAGGAGAGTGATGTTATGATGGTCTTTTTGCATTTGTAATGCTACTGTCTTTGTTTTAGTATCCCTGATGGTAATTGGGGTAGACTGAGCTGGACTGGCACTATGAAGATTGTTACTTGTTTTTTTTTCAACCTGCCATCAGAAGTCTTTTGTAGAAGCATGTAGATACAATTTCACAGTAGTACTCAGTATGAATGTCATTATTGCTCATCATTTTTATTTTCAGTTTGGTATTGTGCAATTATTTGATATGTTAACCAGGTTTAGCTCCAATATATAGCTGCATTGAGGAACTATACTCAAAGGCTTTTATAGTTGTCCCAGCACCCATAGCTATGCTACCTATATGCCACTTTCAGAGAGAGTAGATCTCTAGATCTGATCTGTAGCTGTGTGTGTGTGTGTGTGTGTGTGTGTGTGTGTGTATATGTATATGTATATATGTATATATATATATATATATATACACACACACACACAACACACTCAATCGGCATAACAAAATATTGACTCTTTAACACAGCTTCTATGCTGGGGCAGCTAAAAATGCATTCAGCACTAACAGAAATGGTTGAGATGTCTAATGCCTCTCTCAAGAAAACATATTGGGATGGAAGTTATTAAAACTGGAGCAGATTTGCACTGCAACCAATCAGCTTCTCTGTCTCATTTTCAAATCTTACCTGAGCAAACTGAAGAGAGAAGCTGATTAGTTACTATGGACAGATGCTCCAGATTTTGTCTGATCTAGTTTTGATAAATTCCCCACATTGTGTACTCTTAAAAATATATGGATACAAACATTGGATTGTCTTAAAAACTCATGCATAGCTTTGTGTGTACTTAAAATGTGACGGTAATGTAAAAATGTTATGTATATTAAGAATTATTACTTACTAAAATGAGTATGACTAAAGTAAAAAAACAAAACAAGAAAACGCTGCGGTCCCTTGTAATCCTGCTGTAACGTTTGGCCTTTTTCCTGCACATGTGCAGCATAATTCAACTTTTAGATGCCAAGAAGTTGATTTCCAGGGCTGGGAGTAACTTTTTGCATCATATGATGTACACTCAATCCTTGAACACATGTGAGGAGGCTTGGGATTAGCCATAGACGTGTGCTCAGACATGGGACTGCATTATCTATGAAACAAGCCTTAAAACAAACACGTGCTTTGCCCAATCATGACAAAGCAATAGGTTTTTCTTTAATCCCCCCTCCCCAGCAGCATATGTTTTGCTTTCCCCTTCTCTGTTTAGTGCCAGAACCTGAGGGGAATACCCGGTACACCCGGGTATGTTGGAGCATGTGACTCATTCCATGTGACAGTGCTTGGCCAACCTGTGCTCTTTCATGGGAAGTCTATTGCCCTGTGTGACCTAGAACTCTGGCGAGCCTTCGCTAACACAGCGCTTTCTTTTAACTACCAGTTGAGCAAAGAAAGGTAAGTCTATGCATTAGTAGAGGCCTGCATTACTGCAAACCATTGCTTTGCCCTGCATGGACAAAACACAGGATGACTTTAAATCCTGGAAAGAGAGGATTATAGACGGACCAGTGGACTACGTTTGGTTTCCACAGCTTAAATATATCAAACTTGACTTACTGACCACATGGTAACGTTCTGCTTTAAGGTGAATGAGAGAGGCTTATGGTTTTTATGTTTACATGCAAATTTAAATTAAATCAATGAGATGTTTTTCACAAAGACCAATACCAGTAAATGTGTTCAGTCAACTAGAATTTTGTTTGTCAAACCTCTCAAGTGGGTGGCACATAAATCCTGCTACTTCCATCACTGGACATTTGTAGGATTTCTAGGTAAGGTTTATTACTACAGATGACATGTACTCTTCAGCTACTGGCTATTAGAGATACAAAATTATTATTTTAATGAAATTATTATGAAATTATTTTAATGTCTTGGTAGATTTTCATTTACTTTCAAATTATTTCTAAAAAGATCAAATGTCTTAAGGCGTCTCTAGCACTAAAATAAAAATGCAAAATAATAGAAGAAATTACAAAAAATCTAAATAAATGCCCCCTGCATAGATCACTCACTTCTCCTGTTGCCCATTCCTCCAATCTCTGCCGTAACAGCTAAAACTTGTGCAGGATCTGACACTTTTGGCTTTCACGATGTTCTGTAGTTTCATTTTTTTTTTTGTCATGAGTAGTTTCAGCATAGTGCTTATGTTTTATGTCCTAATGACCATGTTTTCTCCCATTACAGGTACTCACCACTTCATAATATCAAAGTGCCTGATGATGGAGCGCAGTACCCATCCACATTGCTTCTCACAGCTGACCATGACGATAGAGTTGTCCCTTTACACTCTCTAAAATTCATAGCTACGTTGCAGCATGTTGTGGGCCAAAGCCCAAAGCAACGCAATCCCCTTTTCATCCATGTAGACACCAAGGCTGGCCATGGAGCAGGGAAGCCCACTACTAAAGTGATCGAGGAGGTTTCTGACATGTTTGCTTTCATTGCACGATGCCTAAACATCAGTTGGATTGAATAGGTGAATCGGAGCAAGTTTCCATTTTTATGCAAGGGCTTTTATGTCACATGGGAACTGTCAATGTATTCATAGGTAACAAACAGCTGGATTTCTGACATCAATCTTTATTACTTGAGGTGATGGGAAATATTGGAATTTCAGCATGTGGGTATCAGCAACTGAAATGTGTTAATTTTTGTGTTACAACGTGTTTAAGTATTGGCCAGAATTATATTGTAACTTGAAATATATTTTGGCCACACAACAAATATGATGTTTAAAATACCTGAATAATGGTGCATATCAAATAAAATGATTTTCATTACCTTCTCATTTTACGTTGTACACTATTCGTAATTTACTTTTGCTATCAATGTTTTCATATTTGTTTTGTTCTACAAAATGATTTAGTGTATATTTTGGAAAATGATGTAGTGTATTTATTCATTTTATTCAAGTCTTGCATCTGGCTTGCTTATGGAGAAATGACTATTTTAGACCTAATCTGTTGAAACGGTTGTTATAGGGTAGAGGCTAATGCTGCAGGTTATAAATATTGACATATTAAATTAGCCAGATTGGCTGTTATAATTTATGACTGTTTCTGCTCGTGTATGTGGTCTTCTACTTTCCTAATTGCAATCAAAAAGGTTTGATTTAGCTACCAAATTGTCCATAAATGTGTATGGGAAGTTCTTTAACCACTTGTTGACCAGGTGTTTACACCCCCCCCCCTTCCTGTCCAGGCCATTCCTCAGTATTCAGCGCTGCTGTACTTTGACATTTATTCCGTCAGGCAACGCTGTACTGAAATTAATTTTATACCATTTTGTGGGTACAGACAGAGCTTTCTTTTGGTGGTATTCATGTATTATTCAGTATTCATGGTATTACATTATAATGCATTTATTATTACCCAATTTTTTGGTAAAATATAAAAGAGGGGGTCCCGTCAGGTAAATAGACACCAAACATGTCAAGCTTTAAAATTGCACGCACCTGCGAAATGGCAAAAAACTACCATACCCAAAATTGACCATAGCGACACGTTGAAATCTTTTACAGCTCATCAGTTTAGTGTTATCAGTGATTGATGGCCCTAGAATTATTGCTCTCACTGTGACGTTCACGACACTATGTAACATGTGCAGCGTAATGGGCGCAATCGTTGTTTCCGCACGTATGCGCACCCGTGCGTGCGCATTGTTTTTTAAAAAATTCTTTTTCATGTGTGACTTTAAATTTTTTTCCTATTTTTTTTTCACTTAACTTTATTGCTATCACATAGGGGGCTAAGAAACCCCCCTATGCGATAGCAAAGAGATGTGACAGGTCCTCTTTATGGAGACATCAGGGATCTCCAAGACCCCTAATGTCACCTTGGACCCCTCAAAGAAGCAGATGAAGAAGAGATCTGCTTCATCAGCTTCTCTCCAGAGTCTGAAGCTGGAGAGTGACAGCAGAAGGGATGTAATATACATCCCTTCCTTATTCTGACACCGGAGAGGGGACCGGACAGAGATCTTGCACTGATCTCACTCTCATCCCCTGTCACAGAGCCACCATGCTGATCCTGGGCTCGCACCGTGCACAGCGGAGCTCGGGAACAGCAGGAGGGGGGGCACACATACCGGCACGTTATACAAGCGATCTGCCGGCTCTATAGCTGGCGGATCGCTTGTATGTTAACAGGCATCGCTGCCTGTTTTAAAATCCGGGCAGTTTCCCACTCGCGTGGGGCAGGGCTAAAAGGCCGTCTTTTAATGGCCTGTTACATCCAGGAAGTTTCCGGTCGGCCGTTTGCTTACATCGCCGGCCCGGGAGTCGGTTAAAAGTAATTGAAACACAGAGGTTGATTTAAAAGGAGTGGAGTGATAAAATTCTCTAGCACTGGCTGAAGACTTGAATCAGGTCATATGGCAAGAAACCTTATGGGGTCTATCCAGTTTTGGTATACAGCAAGTCAATGGGGCCACACAGCACAGGCTGTAGTTATATTATATATATATATACATATAAAATATGGAAATATATTTATATGTACTGGGGAATAGAAAAATATAGAATGCAATCTTCAAGCAATATCCAGGCAACCTCGGTTCTTTTCCAGAGAGTGTAGCGTTTATTGGAACACGGAAACAGATGTCCAACAGGGTATATACAAATTAAAAATAAAAGCCCTACGAGTCCCTTTCATAATTCTACACCCTTTCTTTCATAATGACTTTAGCAAGTATACAGACTCTCCATACACCCAGCATATACGTTCAATCTATATATGCACCTATGTGTCTCTAGGTCTCTCCTTTCATGACTTTCGTCATAATAATTCTCTTGGGCACTTTTAACCTCTCAATTCATATACAGTTTACTGCCAGTTGGTAACACAGAAGGGATTTCTGATTGGCTGGTCTGATGATCACTTTGATGTTACACCCATTAAAATAATCTGTTGTATACATCCTCTGTGTAGTGGCAACTAAACAGGTTTCTTTTGACAAAAGCTACACAGCTGTTTCCATTGTTTACAGTTAAACAATGCTTCATGACCCTAAAAACAGTATTATCACAGGCCCAACTGGTCAGGATGTTTATTACAATAAAGACCTGGTTAGCATAAGTCAAGGGGACTGAGCTGTGTTACATAAAAATCCTTAATGTCCTTCAACACATAAGCATACATCCTCATACACATCCCAAATATATCTTCCATACATACCTTCAGTCATACAAATGCCCCAGTGACCAGCACTAAATGGGACTTCATAACCCAGGATGTAAACAATGGACCAGCTGTGGCTCTGCAGCAGAGGTAGGAGGGGAGGGTGGAAATAAAACCTGAACCTGGGGTGGAAGTAAAACCTGAACCTGTCCTTTAAGGGTCAGTGAACAGCAGACTAACTCTTAACTGAACCATTTTTATAAACACTGTCGGCTCCTAACGCTGCCACACCTGCAAATATCAGAAAAAACATTTAGTATGTACAGTTAAATCTTTGTTGTATTCAATGTATATCAAATACAACAAGTAACACCAAACAGGTCTGATAAAAACGTTCCCTGAATAAAGTGTGAGACACATTATAGAGCAAAGTACAAAAAGTGTAGAACAAAAATCCACAATGCGCTTCTCTGGGATCGGGACTTACCGCCAGCGAGAGGACTCTCACGGGCAGAATCAACAAAGGCAAGCAAAAACGTCTTTTCACATGGCTCCGCACCTGAAGAGATACCAAAGAGGTACATTCTGTGAGTCAATGAGTATTCCAGTCCTTATTAAAGAGAAAGAGGGAATGACAAACGGGGACAACGAAGACCAGGAGAAATGGTAGGGAAGAGGAAGGATTTGCCCTCAAAGTGGATCACTACATAACGAGAAAGTAAAGAAAAATGGAGTTCCAATCCGAAGAAAGCAGCCAAATCCTTAGTATGACTAAAGATCTGCAATCATAGAGTTTTACAATCCTTGTAATGATAAATAGAGTTGACTCGAAGGGAAATTATTTCTCAACAAAACTGGAGTTTTACCTTTTATTAGCAATATTTCCTACCAGGAAATGAAAATACTTTGAGAAACATGTATTTCTGCAAGTCCATTCAAGCTAAAAGCCTTCATAAATTGTTTTATGCATTTTGTGGCCCTGTTAATGTAAATCCTATAGCCAATAATATTATATTCACAGTTATTCCTATTTGGAAATTATTCAGTGAATGCCCAAATAAATCTAATTTAAGGATACAATATTAAAGCTCAGACCTTTTTGCAGGCAGTCATTATTCTAATCCATTACTTGGCCCCGGTTTTCATGGATCAGCTTAGGTGAAATTGTGGTTTTGGAACATTGATCTGTGCGGCCGTGGCACCGATATTAATAGTGTAAACTGTAAGGAAATGGCTCCTTAAAAGTTTCTCCATGTCTGTGTGGCTTGCCAACGTTATCAGTAGCGATCATTATTAAATCAGACCCGTTAGTAGGTAAAAAGACAATAAAACCAGTTTCCAGTTGTTGATAAATCATAGTGTAATCTAATATATTAGACACATTGTTGCTGATTTTGCAGGATGAAACAGAAAATAACTGCTGATAACAGTAGAACACATCTAGGAAAGTAAAATGTAAGAAAGATTCAGATGAGTTCATGAACCAAGCGATAAACTTGCACTGGCAGAATCAATACTGGCAAGCAATAACAAGGATGGGGTGACTAATGGCCACATAGAAGCATAAAAAAGGGGAAAGGGAATTTTTTTTTTATTGTGTACGATGGCAAAGATTTAGGTCCAGAGGACTCAGGACTTTAAAACTTATTTAATGGTATTGTTCTTGGCTAGCTATTACTGTAAACATACAGAAAAGCTCATTTATCAAGAGTAGAAAGGAAAAGAGTGTAGTTCCCATGGCAGCTAAGCTTAACCTGGCTGTATCTGGTGCAGAACAAAACTTGTTTGCACAGGTTGCTATGTGTAACTATTTTTTTCTCAATGTTACCAGGACCAGATATGTGGAGAAGCTATCTTGGAATTTTAGACGTGAACTTCCCTTTTCAAAATGTTTTTCATGTCATATACGGTACATCTTCAGAGATCAAAACAATAGGATGTTAGCATTTAAGCTTATATAGAATACACCTAAAATAAAACAGCAATTGGGAAAATCCCAATCCCATCCCAGCAGATCAACTTCCCTAAAGACTCATCTCTTCAGGGAAGCCTATCCCACCTCAACCTAACCGCTCAACCATCACATTCTCAAACAATTCATCCCCACACAGCTCCCTCCTCATGTATCACTTCCCCTTCCCTTTTAGATTGTAAGCCCTCAGGGGCAGGGCCCTCCTTACCATCTTGTCTTGATTTGTATTGTGATTGTAATGTCTTTCTTATATTGTAAAGCGCTGCACAAACTGTTGGTGCTATATAAATCCTGTATAATAATAATAACTTAAACCCAATCAAGCTCACCCAAGAAGCAATGACCAGTCTCATTGCGGTGCCTACAAAAATACCAGTGTTCCCTGATACCATTGTATGCAGCCAGATCACGTGGGCATTTTCTAATGTATGCACATATGTCTAGGCAGCAAGACAAGACACAGAGAGCGCTTCCATCGCATAAAAACTTTTTAATAAACGAATAAAAAATGGTATAAAGGTACTTGCAAAACACCCCCAATTGGTTCTGAGGAAGGAGGCGTGACCTCTGAAACGCGTATACCACTGCACTACCAGGAAGACGAACAGCGGCTGGATATGCACCTTTCGTTCTGAGCCTTTTATGCCTGTTTTTATTCGTCTTTTGTGAGTACCTTTATACCATTTTTTATTCGTTTATTAAAAAGTTTTTATGCGATGGAGGCGCTCTCTGTGTCTTGTCTTGCAGTGCTGAGGTTGTTCTGAACCTGGTGAGAGCCGCCCCGTTATCGCCCTGCACTCCTGAACATCATTGACTAATACTGTCTTGAACCAAAATCTGCTGGCGCGGTGTTTGATTCTGTCTGATATGTCTAGACTGGCTAGATTAAGAACGTTTAGGAGCATCAGGTTTTGTTTTTTTGTGGCGAGGAAAAGGTACTTCCAAACTAAGCTCGTGATTTTGCATAGTTGACATGTGCGCTACTGATCCATGCAAAGTGTGACCCAAGGTTACAGTTGCTTTGCTTTACAATTGGAATGCACAGTTGCTGATAGTTGTTATAGGGAAACAATGTATATAAAATGGGTACATCGATATTAGGGATGCACCGATATATCGGCCGCCGAAACATATCCGCCGAAAATGGCACTTTTGGCATAATGCCGAAAGTGCCATTTTGTGGCTGATACAGCGGTGCATCCCTGCTTTCTTTTCTCCCCTTGGGGGCTGCTCTGTGTACGAGTGGGGAGAAGAGAAACTGTCACAGGCGGCCGAGTGCTGCAGGTGGAGATCACTGTGAGCGGCCGGCGTCTCTCCTCCCACACCGCTCAGCCTCCTGTCACATATCAGAGGAGAGCAGTGTGGGCGGAGACAGCTATAGCCAAAAAAACGGAGGGTTTAGAACCCCTTCAAGAAAAATACCACGTATAGACAAAAGTCAACAGTATAAGCCCTAAAAGCATAACATTTTTAAAAACAATCCTGTACAGATGATTTTTTTCTTAAAAAGCAATTACATGCAAACCGGATGGATATCTAGTGCTTTTACCTACAAATTCCAACATGCCTCATCAGTCATGTCACCCAGCGATATAGATCCATCATAATAAACGATTCCTGGATGACCCGACGACAGCTCCCGATGGTCGCAGCGCATCTAACAACTTAGCCAGCAGCTGAATGTCAACAAGCTGGCCAGCGATGCCGCCCGTCGCCATTGACCAAATATAGAGAAATCTTCCGATTGGCTTGCTCCAAATGTCAACTGTCTAATATTGAACTTATGTCCCTTTGGGGAGATTTCCTCTCACTTCCTGTTGTGTCTTCAGGACAGGAAGTAAAGTGAAATAATTGAAGTGGGACCCATAAACTCATGTTTTAGCCATTTCCTATTTTATCCAAAATATAAAAAAATGGCTTTAGATATACTTCAAGGAAATCAGGCTTAATACACAGTAAATCTTCTACAAAAACCAAACAAACTAAAAAGCTCAGTGCCATAAATAACTTTTGCCTCTCACTTTTTTCCAGAGGTCTCCTTAGAGTCCAGAAGTTTTCATGCCCTATTCCACCATCCAAAAAATAAGCCAAAAGTTCACACAGCACCCAGTTTTTCCATATTTCATCTATTTGTATTGTGACCCCCATGCCTCTATAGCAATCTATATTTCCCTGGATAGCTGCTACGATGATAAAAATGCAGCAAAAGGGCCAGTCAATTGCAATACTGACACACCTTATTTATGCATTATGCATTTTCCCCAATGTGACATTGCACCCAATCTGCTGCTCTCTATCTTCCCTGCCCTTGTTATCCCTCTAGCCCTGCCCTTGTTTTCTCCCTGCTGTCTTGTCCTTGTTATACACTTGTTATAATCCTCCTTGCCTGCCCTTTTTATCCCCCTGCTACCCTGCTCTTTTTATGCCTTCATATGCCTATGCTACCCTGCCCTTGTTAATTCCCTTACATCCATCACATACCCTTCCCCGCTGCCCTACCCTTGTTTTGACCTGGCTGCCCTGCTCCTGTTATGCCGCTGCTTCCATGTCATTCTTATTCCCTTGCTGCCCTGGTTTTGGTATGCCTCTACTGTCCTCCATTGTTATCACTCTGCTGACCTGCTCCTATTATGCTCTTGCTTCCCTGCCCCAAACCACTGACAGAAATAAATTTTGGTGACCATACCACAGAAAGATAGCTTGCATTATATTATGATGGCTCTTTACAGGATGAAATCACCGTGCTAAAACAAATCTGTATTGATAATTAATAAACGCACATAAATCATGTAGTTTTCCATTATCAGCTCAATTTAGTATTCCAATCGTTTCTATACTTCTTTTCGAGTTTGTGGAAATGAAAAACCTGTAATTTTAATTAAGGTTATATGGAAACGATAGCAAGGGAGATGACAAACAGTTCAAAGACAAATGAACTGTTGGCTATGGATATCCCAGGATAATGTCCTCTTAGAAAAAAGCCAATGCATCAAGGAAGAAAATTGCCTTTGTGGTAATGTTTTCCTGAATACAAGATTCCATTTTGTGATTACAATGGTCAGCAGAGAGTAGACATAGATAGTACATTTTCTGTTAAGAAACTGAAGTGGATAATGAAATGAGGGAATCCCAGGAAGACTTTATCTCAGAATTCCCAGCACATTCAAAACCTTTCCCCAGTTAGGATCAAGGGAACCAGTGGGTAGGATTGTTGCTCAAAAGAGAAGCCTGGCAAAGTATATGGAAGAAGGAACTTTTTTTTGGCTAAATTAGGATGGATAAAAAAAAGACTTATGACTGAAAATTCTAATTTCTCCAGGTCATGTAGTGGCTAGTAACACATGGTGACAGTGAACTGGACTTCTTTGTAATTCTGAAGATGTTTCTATACTACTTGTCCAAGTGGCTTCGTCAGTTTGTCAACTTCAGCATTACATAACAGGTCCAGCTGAATGTTACTAACTACTACTAGCAAGACCCATGCTCCCCAGATTTGTATAAAAACAAAAATTTTTTATAAAGTCACAAATCCCCCTCCTCTCCACAATGCTGCTTTAAGCACTTACCGCCGATCTTCATCTTGAGCTGATCATCTTCTTATTCCAGTAGTTTTTAGGAGTCCCTCCAGCGCTGGCATCAGTCTCTGATCCAGTGCAGACTACTCGGGTCCCGCGGTGTCTGTCCGACGTGCATGCTCACGGCTGTGTGCATTCAACTCCACTGTGTCTCCCCACCGAAGACCTCTACTGCACATATGCCCGCCACATCATCCTGCACGGCCGCTCGAGAAGCTACAGATCTACAGATGGGAGCAACCGGCGGAGACACAGGTAAGTATTTACCTATTTCGTAACTTTATATTTTTTTTATGTTTTTACATATATCTACTGCTAGCATTGCAACATTGGTATATGTACATGCCCAAATCTCTGCAAGATTTCACTTCATTTTTGTGAAGATTCTATGTTCCAGTTTGCTTTTAAAAAATTGTGCTTTTTATAGCTAATGGAAGGTCTATCAGAGTTAATTTTTAAAGCTTGGTATCATTTTATTAACAGTTGTGTTAATAAAATGGTATTGTGTTGCTGAGAATATTGTAATATAATTCCAAGGCTGTCATCTCCTGAACAGTTACGTTTACCCAGCTTAGATGATTTGTTGTCATTTCTTGTCCTTCTATACGCTGTCCTAAAACTCTTGTCTTCTCTATTTCTTAGTCTAAACTAAAAATGTTTCACTTCTTCCTCATCATCCAGAGGCCCTTAAGACAGTATTACCCGCAGTCTCCTTTCTGAATAAACTAGTAAAAGATTCCACCATTGTCTTCCTTACAAATAAACCCATCAATTTGGTAGGTTCAATGTTGAATGTAAAAACTTTAAAATCAGAGGATTGTCATTCAAGAGACTAACAGAATTTGTGAATGACTCCACTTCGCCCAAAAGAAACAAACTTACTGATCCAAATTGGCCATTAAAAGTAATATGTACGTTATAAGAGCATCGTAAACCATTTGCATATAATCATTGCTCAATCACTGCTCCTGCGGAGGAGTGTGTAGAGGAGATGGAGTGGACACATTCTGGTTCTGGGGCACTGATTTAAGGATGAACATTTACAGGGTTATTCACAAAATGGTGAAGAGTTTGGAGAAGGAAGGAGAAGTGAACAATCTAGGACAACATAGCTGATTTGGAAAAATTCTCCAATTCAGCTCACTTTCCAGTTCAGCTATGTTGTCCTAGATTGTTCACTTCTCCTACCTTCTCCAAACTCTTCACCCTTTTGTGAATAATTGCTGCACTTGTTTGCCCCTTTACAACTGTGGAAATGATTGATTATACTCCATCACTTTGCAAGTTGTTTTTCCGGTGATCCAAAATACCAATGGGTGAGTTGCTTTGCTGTGCAAGATTAGTGCTACTGTGGTAGGTGTTGAATGGGGCTGATCAATGCTCACCCGCTTGTATAGACAGGAAGTTACAGTCTGGGAAGAGGATAGCCAGGGCCAGTGGTTGAGAACCACTGAGCTAGACTATTAAAACGGTTAACAAGGAAGATCATTTTTGTCTTGTTTTTCCAGTTTAAAGTAGCTAGTAAGGGGTATGACAGACACTCTTTACCATTTTAGAAGAGGGGGCTGTAACCTACTTGCCAGGTGACTTGCATATAATGTCCTCATACCCCTTCTTGTATGGAAAAGACCTCAGTGTCCCATGGCTGGAGCTTTTGTAGTTCCTCCAAAATATTGATACCAGCTAGCATGACTATAAGCAACAGACACGGGACTTTAAAAGTGTAGCTGTTTTTGGTGACCCCCTCATGGGATCAGCATGGCATAGAATTACATGCTTTCAGCACTCCAGCAACCATGCCTGCTATCTGTAAAATGTGCAAGGAAAGATTCTATGAAATAATAATAATAAAAAATAATAATACCACAAGTATTGCCCAGTGATGAACCAAGTGTGATTATTGCCAAGATAAGCATTGATATGGCACGATTCACATGCAGTATCACAATTGTAACTTAAATCAGGTTCATAGTTGTCACAGTGTAAGCAAGACTTGTACCCTGCACGGACCCCATTTCCATTATTGCAGTTTCTACTTAGGTGTGGCAAAGTTAATGATGCTGACGTAGAACTATCTAAAGTTTGAAAATCACTGTAATAACTTTGAGTAGCAGCTGACTTTGAATCATTATTAAACCATAAGAGCTGTTAACTATTTACTCAATACAAAGGAAACATTTAGGAAACATTTAGGGGATTCTCACATTCCAATATGTCTCCTCCCACCTGCTGCACCTATGAAGCTTCCCTCATATTTGGATGCCAGTGGGAAGTCACACATGGTGGGAGATGGTGTGTCAGAAGGACAACTAGGAATGTTAGTTATTTGTGCCCTGATTTTTGGAGTCCTAAGGCACAGTAAAGTTCATCTAAAGAAGCTACAAAGCACCTTGAAGTGCCTGCTCTAAGTTTTGGGAACACCCTACAGCAGGGATGGCCAAACTGCGGCCCTCCAGCTGTGGTGGAATTACGAATCCCATGAGACTTTGCAAGATTCTCACAGTCACAGATTGTAGTTTCACAACAGCTGGAGGGCCGGAGTTTGACCATCCCTGCCCCACAGGTTCCTTTAAGCTTTTACTTAGTCAACCATCCGATATTAATAAATTACTTTTTTTCTGGACATCATGTACTTTTACAAATCACATACATAAAACTCAGCATTATAATGATGAATATGATTATTCAGGTACAGCAGACAGAATTATTCACTTGGGAATATAAGTGAACTTTTCTTAAAACGTATCTAAACCCAAGAAAAACATTTTCTTATGGCGCACCATTATATTTTCCTAAATCAACTCATACTGTTGTCTGTCTGGAAAAATGTAAGTGACAATAAAATTAAAGCCACATACATTAATCACAAAGGCAGTCTAGCATTTGATCAAATTAGAATGATAAGGCTGACAAGCTGCAATATTCAACAGAAATAAAACGTCTTTCTTCCAAAAGAAAATCTCTTCATGATATGTATTGATTTACTTAATGTTTTTATCCTGTATGAGGAGAAATTCATCGTTTGACAGTTTACAAATGTCAATGAGCGTGCCTTAGGCAAATTATATTTCTAAACCAGCATTTAAGTGTTCTCCAATGTTGATGAAAGTTACGATGCATGTGCAAGCTACTCTAATAAAATGCTGGTATATAGAATTAGCATAGTCCCATTTCTCTGTATAGCAATGTTAATAGGTCACTCAGGCATTGCACTGTGAGATGCCGGAAGGGGTGTGCCTATACCCTGTTCTCAAAAAGTGATAAGTCAAACATGTCAAACATATGCACTCTTTGGCCTTCCAGAGTAGGTGAAATGTTTTTAGTGGAATTTTGTTGATGCAACGGTTCATATTTTAGTTATCCCGAATGTTGACAAGTAGACATATTCGTGGCTTCCCTTGTGCCTACTGATTAAAGACAGTGCGCAACAGATGCTTATTATGAACGATAATATGTAACAGTTCAAAAGTGTAATTGCAAATAAGGTTGGTATGATTAAATTGGCAACTGAATAACACGTGTCCATCCTTTCTGTTTCTAACACAATTAGATGTGCTATATTCACAGAAGAAAGAAGATCCATTATGTTGCATTTATTTCATATTGTGTGACCACATACTGCAGCTTATACAGTCTTCTGTGACATTATAACACTATTAAAGTACACATCAAAGAAAAGTAGAAACTCCTTATCTACCACAGCACCCTGAAAAGCAATGATGTAACTTCTGTTCTCAAGAGCCATTGCATTCTTTGCCTCAGTAGCAGATCTTTTCATTGTCAATGAAAACAGCACTGTGATGATGATGATGGATGGCATCAAGAATGGCAGCAGTAGGCCTGGGCTGCAGTTGTGGATCACAGCTCTCTACTTGTTTAATGAAAAATGTGAATGGGTGGAAGAGGGGTTGGAGAGAAATGTGGGGAGCAGGCGGGCAGGTCCAGCAGCGGGAGGGGGGAGGGGGGGGGGAGGGGAAGGGAGGGGGGGGGGGGGGGGGGGGGGTAAATGTACCCAGAGATATGCTTTCATTTGTAAACATTCCAGTTTATCTATGTTTGTCTGCAAATAAAGCATTACTTGTGTGCATGTTTAGTTATTTGCTTTACAAAGATGTGTAATCCGTCTCTGCTCTACAGTTGCTTTTTAGTTAGCTTATTTGACTTTTATTGTTTGAATGTTATTAACAGCAGTTCCAGGCAACAAGTGTGAGCATTCGCTGACCTACTAATGCTATGCAGAAAGTGTACCTGTGTCTAAATGACAAAATCCCCTAATTTACTCTAATATGAGTTTCTGTGCAATCCCCTGCAGAAGGTCCATGGATCCTTAGAAGGTCATTAGGAGTGAACTACTTCTTGGTACCTGAGCTACATAACTTCCCCCTCTCTCTCCGCGCTTCCTGTGTTGTTAATCACATTCAAATTTCCAACACTGGTAGCTGTGAGATACCTGAAATGTTCTGAATGTGAGAGGCAGCAACAAGAGTGTACCCGTATTACCAGTAGATGTGTTCCAGTATCACCAGATTTCACATCAAAGGTAGTAGGGTGAATGGTAACAGGAATGTTTGCATAAAAAAACAATCTACTCAGCAGGAAAGCAGGAAAAAAAATCCTTCCTGATCCTATAAGGCAATCGGATTTTCCCTGGATCAGTGGTGGCGAACCTAAAACTACAAATCCCAACATGCATCTGCCTCTGGGAGTTATGTTTGTGGCTGTCAGAGCCTTGCAATGCCTCATGGGACTTGTAGTTCCAAAACAGCTGGGCTGCCAAGGTTCGCCACCACTGCCCTGGATCATCAATCTCTGATGCTTAATATACCTATACGAACTCAATATCCAGCAATATTCTGTGCATTTAGGAATACATCCAGATTTGTTTTAAATAGTTAACTGAGCTAGCTAGAATTAGCTCCTGGGGGAGTCTATTCCACATTTTTACAGCTCTAACTGTGAAGAATCCTTTCCGTATGCAAAGGTTAAACCTCTTTTCATCCAGACGCAAAGAGTGCCCCCTTGTCCTTTGCAGTGACCTTAAAGTGAATAATTTTGGCACCAAGCTCACTATATGGACCATTTATGTATTTATACATGATGATCATGTCACCCCTTAATCGCCTCTTCTCCAGAGAGAACAAATTCGGGTCAGTTAATCTTTCCTCATAGCTGAGCTCCTTCACGCTTCTTAGTTGCCCATCGCTGCACTTTCTCCAGTTCCACAACATCCTTTTGTGAACTGGTGCCCAAAACTGAACTGCATATTCCAGATGAGGTCTTACTAATGCTTTGTACAGGGGCAGGATTATGTCTCTGGTAGAAACATAGACCCTGGCACTCTAAAACAGGGGTTTTTAAACATGGGGCCAGTTCACTGTCCCTCAGACATTTCTGGGGGCCGGATCATAGTTTGAAAAACGGGTGGGGGGGGCGTGGCTGTGGTGCCGCACCTCCACGCCCCCTCCCGTCCCAGAACAAAGAGGGAACGTTAGTGAGCAATTGCTGTGCGTTCCAGAAGCTGCTGCTGTGGTGTGAATGGCGTTACGCTGCTAAAGGAACCAAGGCATTTGGTTTGCCTTGGCATGCGCCCTGAGACGAAAGGGCGCAGCCCGAACACTGAAGCTGCCAAGCTTCCGGAACAGCCTGTGTGTCTTCCCTGACACCCAGGCGGGTCCGGCGGAATGACAATCTTTCCCTGGACCCCGCGGGCGGGCGGCCAACCGATTGATTGCTATATGTTGTTTAGGGCGGCTGGGCCTATTTTAACTGCTTGAAGACCAGGTGTTACACCCCCTTCCCATCCATGCCATTTTTCAGTGTTCAGCGCTGCAGTACTTTGACATTTATTCCGTCATGCAACGCTGTACTGAAATTAATTTTATACAATTTTTTGGTGGTGTTTAATCACCACTGGGATTTTAATTTTTTTACTATATTTTGGGAAAATTTCAGAAAATGTTCCAAAAAAAAATTTTTTTTTTACATTGTTAGGAAACATTTATTATCACCCAATTTTTTGGTAAAACATAAAAGACGGGGTCACGTCGGGTAAAAAGACACCAAACATGTCAAGCTTAAAAATTGCGCGCACTCGCAAAAAAACACCATACCCAAAATTGACCATAGGCGACGCTTTAAAAACTTTTACAGCTCATCAGTTTAGTGTTATCAGTGATTGATGGCCTCTAGAATGATTGCTCTCACTGCGACGTTCGCGGCGATATGTAACATGTGCGGCGGAGAGGGGAGCAGGGACCGGAGGGAGGTCATGTACCGACCTCCCTCTGATCCCCTGTGACAGAGGCACTATGCTGGTCCCAAGCTCAGCGTGACAATGGGAGGGGGGGCACGGCCCGACCGCCCATACAAGCGATCCGTCGGCTCTATAGCCGGCGGATCACTTGTATGTTAACAGGCATCGCTGCCTGTTTTTAAATTGACTGGATCTCCTGCTCGCGCGCGCCGCAAGGCGCGAGCAAGTGGGCGTGATTTATCTAGAGAGCTCCCAGCCGGCCATTTTTGTACAACGGCCGGCTGGGAGGTAGTAAAGATAGAGGACTGCAGCTCCCCGGCCTTGACACCCGAACGGGCCGGGCCAAGAACCATGGCGGGCCCGATGTGGCCTGCGGGCCGTAGTTTGAGGACCCCTGCTCTAAAACGATAAGCAAACGACTATTTATTGACGTGCAGCATGACAGATATAGCAACAAACGTTTCGGGGTCACAAAGGATCCCCTTCCTCAGGCAAAAGCATACAGTGCAAGTGCACAAATAACAGCTAATATATAGCACCACCCTAATTAGCACAGGTTTATGTCTCTATCTCTGGAGACTATGTATTATAGAGAAAAGCCATTCTGATGCATGTGGTTCTCTTTTATCTACTTTACTAATGCTGGACTCGGGTAGGGCCCTCCCCTTCCTTTCTGTGGATTTGCCTTGTGGGTACACACCAACCCTCTTTTTTCCCCCCTTTTTTCTTTCCTTTGCTTTTCTTGACTCTTCTGCTTTCTCCCTTCTCCCCTTCTTCCACTGCTTTCTACAGAAGAATAATTTATAAGGTGGGTGGAGCTGTGCATACTACATTTATTTAATATGTTCCTTGCAACTTTGCAGGTGCCTTTGCACATTATGTCTGTTTATTTGGAAGGAGATGTATTGTTCTTATGTCAATGCTTGCAACATAATTGATGTATTGACTCAAAACTGTGGTTGTAACATTTCTGCTCGGAATTTACATGCCAACCACATATTACAATTACAGTAGACAATCGAGATATAGACAAACCTATTCAATGCACATCACCATACAACTGCTGACTTTACCTTTACATTCATCACTCATTCCTAGCATACCCTTCATAGCACCCCCACCCTTCCTCCATCAGGTCCCCAATAAACTCTATGTCAAAATCTGGTGGCATATAGTTTTGGATCCACGGTTGCCAGACCTTCCCAAATTGAAAAGTTGTATCCTTTAATATTGCAGTAATTTTCCAATGTATTATATACCAGGACATTTTTTGCTTGACCGTTGAACAACTGGTATATCTGACTTCCAAGCTCTTGCTATTGTTTTTCTAGCTGCTGTAAATATATATGTTACCAATCTGAAATGATCTCTCGTACATCCTTCTGGCTTTAGATTTAACAAGGCTTTCCATGGGTCATTCCTTAACCTTCTACCAATGACTCTTTCTATTAACTGATACACCCCCATCCAAAAAGTCTGAATTTTAGGGCAATTCCACCATATATGGGCCATTGAACCTTGCTCCCCACAGCCTCGAAAAAAAAAGCTAAGAGAAGGCCTTTGAGAACTTTGCTCTGACTGTGAATGTGTACCGTTTGTTAATAGACAATAAAAAAGAAATGGGAAACCTACAAACAAAATGTGGATCTAGCATATGTGTACAATTGTCTGTGTGCAAATCCTTTGCTATAAATTACAACTAATTAGATATCTGTGTTCTCGTTGCTTGCATCACATGTCATCCACTTGTTCTCTTTCCTATGAAGAAAAAGAGATGACTAGAAATGGGTTTCAGAATTTTATTTTGACCCATTAGATGTTTAGAAGTGCTCACTGTCCCAATTATTGCAAGTGATACTAAGATCTTTAGCCTTGTAGTGGTATTAGATCATAAGATCCACTGGGGCAGGGACTCATCTACAAGAATCAATTATTTTTTATTTATTTTTCGAAGTACAACAGAATATGTTGGGGCACAAAAAAATTACTTTGACAACTTCAGGTGGAATGCCCTGTGGCAATGAATCTATGTCTGAACAACTTTAAAGTGGGAACAATGAGTGAAACTGTAAAAGACAAAATTATTAAAACTTTTGGACCTGCCCAGTTTCCTTACAAATTCTCAGGGGGTAAGTGTGTAGTATATATATATAT